>NW_019214288.1:725493-752907 GCF_002532875.2 Varroa jacobsoni
TATATATCTAAAGATTCTTTGGATTAAGGAGCGAATCGCTAAAGAATGAACAAAGGGAAAAATTAAGCGGAAGCGCAAATAAGTTCAACGCCGATTGTACAGAAAGCACAAGTAACAGGAGGCGCCATAGGGGCAGAAAGAACATTAACGGCGAAAATTATTAGATTTTATGAAATTCGTAGAAATGTCGCGTTGATTAGATGTACGGACATCTGTTTCGAGAAACAACATCACACAGCATCTAAGGATACGCTAGTTCACGCCAGGAGCATCGACTGAATCCTCGTGATGGCGCAGAGGTAGCCTGCTCAACTTACGGATTATTGGTTAACCTAGGAACTTTCATGTTAAGCTAGTTAAATCCTAAACACAAAATAGAAGTGACTTTATCTCATTTCGTACTAAGAGGGGTCAGCTGTCTGAAACAGTATCTGACCGCAGTACTAAACGTGGAGCTCGAAACGCTCTATATTTTAAAAAGTATTTCCTATTATATGTGAGATGAAACTAGCTATAGGACACGCTGAAAGTCTTCCTCTGTTTCAATCAGTCGTGGGTTTATCATATATTTCCACGATTTGTTTGGCTTCAGAGATCCTATCAATTCTATGGGGTTCGATTTGTGCCAGACCAATTCAGCACAACGTTTTAATGAATAAAGCAGCAAAGAAAGAGTACTGAATGTACAACAGAGAAGTTGATACATAAAAAGGGTTATAAATATGCAAAACGTACAGGTACTGCTTATTTGAAGGACTGAGCTGGTAGAAATGAATACAATTTACAGCGGGCTAAAGTTATAGGATTGCATTGATTGCAACACTGTCTACGAGCACTTATTCTCTGAACGTTGTCAGGATCTGGGGTCAAACCGAACACCGTATCTTAGAACAAGCTGCTTTATTAGGTACGTACCTGATATGAATTGCATTTGCTTGTGCTAGCGGTTCACTTTGTGTAGTTGGAGACAGTATATAGTCGGGTTGGTTTTTGTTTTCACTCGGAGCGATAGTTGGATTCATTACGACTTCCAGGTAAATAAGAGTGGCTGGCCTTTTTGTATATATATATATGCATAAACGCGTTGGATGTCGGTGGCTCGCTATAGACAAGGTCAGTGTGAGCTTTGCGTGAATATGAGGTTGTCATCTTCAACGGACGGACGGACCAACCTATCGAGTGACCATCCTGCCATCAACTTTTAGCAGAGGTGTTCGACTCTCAGTGATGCTCGGTGCTCAGAGCTCGGCTCATTTGTTACGATGGTCCTGGTCTATACACTCGCTCCCCGTGGACTCATCGTTCGTTGCCCGTATCGCTATCTACCCCGTTCTGGTCCCTATCCTTTTGTGTCAGCTTGAGTACGTACAGCCACCTCTATGACTATTCGCTTTCCGTTATCGAAGTCTAACTATGTCGCGCTGCTGCTGCTGCTGCTGCTGCTGGACTAGTCTGTGTTTGATTGCGCGCGCAGCCTGCCTATCTACCTCTTTGAAAGCGCACGCGTGATAGCAGCTCCCTCTGGTTTGTGGTGAGGGCCGCCGCCGCCTCTTCGGCTGCCAGCAACAGCGGCATCAGTCGCGCTAGGCAGAAAGCGAGCGACTGACCGAGAGCACGTTCTGGGATCATCGTTCCCAGCAGCTGTAGTAGCAACGACTTGGTTCGAGCCAATAGTTCGAGCAAACAGACAGACAGACACACGCAGGCAGCCAGACAGGCACGCACGCGCACTCGTTGGAGAGACGACAGCGCAAGCAAGATAGAGGGGTCTGCTACTAGTCAACCTAACGCTACTTTTACTAGTTCCACACTTATCACAAACAGTAGTACTACGAACGCTCCTTTCGTCCAGCTACTGCTATACACCACGGCGATTCCGCCTCGAAAGCGACTTCCAACTCGTTCCACTGCCGTCATACCAGCGATCCCACGGCGACCATTGCGGCAGATCCGACCATCAAACCGAATAGAGTCAAGCGGATAGGATGACGTACTAAGCACGAAAAGCCGGCCATTATTTAACGCAACGTCCTCGAATGATCTGGCCGAACGAAGCTGTAGGAGATCAACGGCGTATCGAGGAAGAAAAGGAGCCAAGTTGTCTCGCTGGTCGTTTTGTGGCCGCTAGCAAACAGCAGTGTCAACAACAGCAACCGCTGAGACCGGAACAGGAGGGCCACTATCATTGAAGACAGCCGCCAAATACCGTCTTCACGTACGAAGCACCGGTCGTCTACGGATTGGGCGATATCTCGTCAATATTATCAAGAATACAATCGGGCAGATAGTGGTAGGTGGTTTACTGGCTTAACTGATTGGAACTGAACGAGCAAGCAAGTTTAAGAGTAGGGAAGGACAAAGCGTCGTGTGAGAAAGTGAAAAAAACGCCTGCAACGAACGCAGAGTATTCTCGATGACGGTGATGAGTTAACTACGCAGCCACGGGTGGAACCATCAACTGTGTGAGCTACTTACGTGAATGGGTCCCGAAACACGCAAGTTATAGGTGAACACGCTTCTAAATGAGTTGAGATTTTTTCGAGGCCAGTGTCTCTGGTTAAGCATCGAACTGTGCGAAGCTATACGTCAACTAGCGACAGCTGCAGTAGCAACAGTAGCGAAAGTACACTGAAAAAAGGAGCTAAAAAGAGCGATTAAACAGTAGGCCAAATCAGTTCAGTGGCCTGTTAACTTTCTAGATCGTGTTGTGCTTTGTAACCAACTACCGAAGATAACACGCAAGCCATCATTGATAGCCTGGTTGGATAGGGTCCTCGCATCGACAATCGCCTCTTCTCGCCTCGTCCGAATCAGTAATTCCATCAGCTAGCAACAAACCTCTCAGTCGTTAGCAGGGCAAAATTCTGTGGCAGCACTGGCTACTGCTGCCCATTGCACGAACCAGCCACTCTCTGCAACTAGGTCCGCGTCCTGCTTTTACTGGCGATCATGGGCGTCAACCTGACCGCGCAAATGTTGTTGTTTGCCCTGATCAGGAGCAATCGCAATAAGTCGCACAGCATGCGTTTTTGTTATTGTTGCTTGGTCGACGTCGTCCCCCGAGCGACCCCTCAACGCGTAGCCATGGTGTCGAGCCCCCGCAGCAGCTGCATTCCAGGCTAGCGAGATTGTTGTTAGTTAGCTATTATCGAAGGGATACAGCAATATACGTGAAGATACACAGGCAACCGAACAAGACAGAACAAAACAAACAGACAGTTTGTCAAGATAAAAAATCTAGCCGATTGATCGTTATTCGTTTGAATTACCTTAAAGAAGGTTTTGGTGTTTGACCTCGAGACCCGTCCTGTAGTGGGAGCTCCCTAACGTTTCTTCAGAAGCACGGCGTCGTTTGCCGGCAAGATGTGTGCGACGTTGCGACTGAGGGGTCGTTGCTGTTCGCCGAAATAGGTCCGCTAGCTGAAGAGACAAAAACGAGACTCGGAGGCATTGGCTGGCCACATCTGTCCGTCCGTTCGTTCATTTGTTTATCGTTGTTACGAGCAGTCAGGGTGTACGTGCCACCGGAGGCGTCAATGACGACAGCCGCAGATAGCGTAATCTACTTCGGAAGCGGCGCTGACGCCGATTCCCAATGAGGCAGAAAGTGAAAAACGATGCAGTGTTTGCACTCGGCTATTAGGGAAACAGGAAACATTGTGGAGCTCACTCGTTCAATTGGACTCACAGGTGACGGCGTCTCTAAGAAGAAACAGCATAGGCGGATCATACATGTATCGGTGGAACAGAGCGCCGGAAGTGCACGCGTTTACTCTAAGCCAGCGATATATTTTCAAGGCTCTTAATTTTGTCGGGGGTCGCCCTGTGAGCAATGTTTGTTGCGATTAGAAAAAGTGATTTGCGATCACGTATCAGGTGATTCTACTGCTCGACCGACTCCCTGCATCCCCCTGGTCGGCTGTGTATATGCATGTGTCTGTGTGTGGGTGTTTGTGTGTGTGTGTGTGCATGTGTGTCTTAAGTCAGACGCTTCCTTGACCTATTCCAATCGCTTCGCGGCGACAGTTTGCGGCCGCCGAGATCGTCATTGTTGCTGTGATGTTCTGAAGGTTGTGGAAGCCTTTATTGGAACAAATACATTCCTGAAAAGAGGAAAAGACAAGAAAGGGAAGCACGTACACAAAAAAAAAAGTGGAAAGAACACAGAACAGGCAGAAAGTGACGTGCGAACAAGTGGTGCATCATCTGAAACCTTCATAGTTTGGAAGAGGTTTGCGGTTACTGCTTGACGCCTCAGCAACTAATGATCCCACTCTATCGAGCCTCAATGTTACTAAGCGCTACAGAACGACGACACTTGTAAACCTGCTATTGTAATATAGGCCACGCAATAGCTGAGCGATTAACAGTTATGCTGGTGAGAAGTTGGTGTGCGCATGTCGAAAACATAATTGGCCATCACGATGAAATCCGTACAATGGTTTATGCAGAAGCGGTCGAGTTATTTGGTAGAGCAGCAGCATTAGAAGTGCATCGTTATGCGCACTCTCTGTCCTTAAAAAAGGGCAAGAAGTGAACGGCGATAAACGCCGCAGAAAACAGTGATTATTCGATAATCCTCGTAATCGGTCGGTCGGTCGGTCGGTCGGTCGACCGACGGTGAACTGATTGAATTGTTGTTCAGCATCCATTTGACTATCGGTAGATCGACCACCGTTGTACGGTCTGCCACTGTTGGGATGCTTGGAGTAGATCCCACTCAGGTAGAGCGGAACGATTCAGCTGAGTCGGACGAGGCCAGCCCATTCTGGTAATGGTGTGATGCTGTGTCTCCGAGCGCGGCCCGCCGTTTGCTGCTGCTGCTGCTGCTGCTGCTGTACGGTACGTTAATTAGAATAGCAGCAGCGCAAACGAACGGTGAAACTCGTGCGGCAGCGGCAGCGGCGGTGGAGTTTCTGTGGAAAGCCGATTCGACGTTCGATTGTCGTCGTCATCATCGTTATTGTCACTTTCCCCGAGCAACAATACCGACCAATCGCCTGGACTCTCTGGGCGTTGACAGACACCATTTTATCGTCTTTCTTAGTGGTTAAACTGATTGCTGCTCAGGGGAAGGGCATAGGCAGGGTGCCAATAACAACAAAAAAGAGCATCCGAAGAATCTACTCGGTACTGCTGCATCATCATTACGACGAATAGTAGCGATCAGCGACTGGACACTCACCGTAACATTGTGTCTAGCACGTTAGTCGTACCGAGCTCTGTCGCTCATCGTCTGTTTGGCCGGCCGGCCGTCCGTCTGTGTGTCTCTCTGGCGCGCAAGGCGTCGTCGCCACAGCAGCAGCAGCAGCAGCCATTGCAGCCACCGTGTTGCCGCTGCTGCTGCTGCTGCTGCTGCTGCTGCTGCCCCTATTTTGTATTGGTCTTGTGTCGCCTGCAGTCGCCAGCCGTGCTGGCTGCACGCTCACCCTTTTTTCCACTCCACTCACCGCCAGGTACCCGCTGGCTCACCAGTGACTATTACTGGCCGCCGGCTGACAGAGTGACGGTTGCGCTGTTGTCTGCCGCCTGGAACTCCGCGATGTTGTGCTGATGACGACGACGACGACGACTGTCTCTGTTGTGTGCACACAGCGCGGTGCTGTGTAGCACGACGACTGAGGTAGCACGACGTGCGCCTACGGCCGGGAGAGCCTGCAGAGGAATCGCCAGCAGCAACAGTAACGCGCGGGCCCTCGAGCTGCAGTAATAACAGCAGCAAAAGCAAGTGGTAGTGACGAATGCAACGTTCGAACGGACCAGCGAACTGAGCGGAGACACTGGCCGCGGCAGCACCAGCGGTCCCACAGAACGCGGGCATAGAACAAACAAGCTACGGTCTGGTTCATCGTCAACAGCGGGACAGTACAATCGCCCTTCATCTGTTGCTACTGCTATTGTAGTTATCGGCATCTGCTTACGGCTGCTGCCGTCGTTCCTAACTCTTGATATCTATCTATCTCCATGCCGCGGAAGTTGTCGATGTTGCTGTTGGCAGCGCCGTTGCCAGCACCATTATCGACACCCTGGTGGTCGTAGCGGTCATTTCGGTGCCGTGGTGTCCCAGTCTTTTTCGACGAGCGCAGTACGTCGACTGACTGCGCAACAGCGGCGGCGGCGGCGGCGGCGGCGGCGGCGGCGGCGGCGGCGGCGGAAGTATTAATCATTGGTGGTGCACAGCGCAACCTAGAGCCGAGTTACGCCAGGCGTCAGAGGCTCATACGATCGCCCCGGCCGCTTCCGTCAACATTACCAGCTTGGACCGTGGATCTGTCTATGTGTTGTTGTGCGTATATTTGCGGCGAACAACGTGTGTCGTCCTGTACCCCATCAGCGGCGTTAGTGCTACTGGGCTAATGTTACTTGTGAAGGCTCATCGTAACAGCAACAGCTGACCTGCTCCGGCTGATGTCGTTGTGGCTAATCTTTGCTGATAGTGAATAATAATAATGAGTGATAACAGTTTTACTGATGACAGGTGCACTGTTAGATGTCCCTGCGCTTGAAGGCAAACAGACGTGTCACCTCCAGGGGCAACATTAAATTAGCACCGAAGTAGCAAACTATCTAATGGAAAACTCCGTGTAATTCGCCATCGTTTGTGTATATCCAACAGATGTCAACGGGCTGGAAATGTACGTAGCCGGCAAAGCGGGAGGAAGAAGTTACTTCGTCGCTGGAGTATAGGGAACACAGTAAACTATAAGGCACTCTTAGCCATCCCAATGTTCCTATCATCTATCACTGATAACAATACTCATAGCAAACAATAGACAGCCACCGCGAACATCTGCTATCCAAATCACCACCGCTACGACATTGCAACAGGCACGATAGTCTTGTACCAAGTGCCTAATCTTGAAATCATCACCAGTCGCGTTAAAAGCAGCATCAGCAGCAGCGACGACAGCATTCGAGCGTACGGCCTCACCCCGCCGCTGGGACTGCTATTTCTATTAGAACAACGACAACAGTAGCAGCAATCAGTACCTTCGTCCTTGGCTCCAACAACCCCAGAAAAGGAGAGTTAGCTTGTTTGGTGTCCCCGATAATCCTACGTGCTGGCAGGGGAAAGCACTGTTTCGTTTGTCATCGTTATGCGGCGACATTGTTCGTCGATCTCTGCCTACCTCTTTGTTTTTGTTATTAGTTCTTCTCTCCTCTTTATGTCTGGCGCGATTTGTTTGCTTCTATCAAACCACGTGTATTGAAGTCATCGCATGGTGGCTACTGGACCGCGCCATCACTGTCAGAGTCAACACACAGGGGTCATAACAGCCGTATAGCCGCCGAACGGATACCAATGCTGGAGAGATCGAGCTCCGGCTTTAACCATCGCAGAAGAATGCCAGCCAACGCGCAGCGCTTGTGAGGAGACGTGCACATGTGAGTTCGTGCTAGACGTGGTTCAGTCTATGGCCTTCAAGTCTTTGCTGCCCTGTCTATGGGTTTTGGGGATTTAATGTGAGAGTTTAAATGTGTGTATGTGTGTGAGTGTGCGTTTGCCTGGGACTGGGACAGATAAAAGTGTGACGACCTTGTACGCTGCCCGTACAGAGTCACTGGGCTGCTGGCGCGATTTTTTGACGACGAACTTGGTTATTTGTCGAATGTTACGTTACGTATCATCAACGGGTGACAACAAAGAAAAGCTAGGTCAAAGCAAAACAATCCGCTTAAACATGGTCGTAGCCGAGCAGTCAGTTGTTGATTCGCACTAATTGTAACATATTCCTGTGACATTGAACCGTTGTAATGATAGCTAGTGTATTAGATAGTGATTCTCGATGCAATGAATTATGTGCCGATCGAACGGATATACTAAGTCTACCGACTTGTACAATCAAACAGTTGTTATAGATATATCGAGGTACCAGTGCGATACTGTAGAAGACAAGTATAGGAGCTGTGCGTAAATACAAATAGTAATTAAACAAGGAATGAACTTCGTGTTTGTGTTGGTGTTGTGTTAGAAGAATGAGTACAATCGCGAAACGCGTTTCCATTGTACGTCGTAGCTGAAGTAAAAGCTGAGGCGGAGAGAACGAGTGTTCATACACCAACAATCCTTTGACACCCCTGTCGTCTCGGTGCCGAAGTAGCAACACTGTGTTAATTATGAGTTTAAATGCAGTGAGTGAGCATCTTGTCTGAGAGTTGACGACGCGGATAGCACTGTTTAAAATCAACGCTAAATCAGCAGCTTACCGTCCTGGTCTCCAAGGCATATCAAAGGCCCCAGCGATCCTTCACAGAAACCGAGACAGTATTAACAACTACAAAAGCGACACTTGCAGCCTCCCAAGCGTTCACCATCAGGAAACAGCAACAACAACAGCAGCAGCAGCAGCAGCAGCAGCAGCAACAACAGTAGCAGCAATAGTAGCAAACAGCAATCGTGAGTTGACGTTCATAGAAGCGGTCATTGAAAACAGCAGAAGCGCTCAACCGCGTGCGTTATTCCAGCATAAGCGACTCGTGTCCAGCTTTCAATCAGCAGGCGCCGAGTTAGAGTTCGGAACCGGCTCGTCCAATAAGTCTATTCGAGAACATGCGCTTCCAGGGTCCCTCGGAACGTGTCGCCAAGGCCCGCAGCTCACTGAAAAAAAAAAATAATACCTTGCCTCCTGATCCGCTTGACCTTGCCGACGAGCCCGAATTATTAACGAATGACCCCGAATTACGAATTGGGGATCGCACGAAACTCGGTCGCCAACCGCTGATTGATAGTCGTGCGGTACCCCCACTGTCGGGTGTTGCAGCAATCGGCACGACAGAAACAGCAACAACAAACATAGAGTTGGCAACCGACGCCCTAGGCAAAGACAAGTCGTCATTATCATCGTCGTCGATCGAGCAGCGTCCCGATCCGAAGGTCAAATTTAAGGAATCTAATACTATTAAAGGTGACGCTGATACGAATTCTAATAATACTAACGACCATAGAAGTAACAGCCGAAAAGCGACGAGCGAAGCGCCGAGTCACCAGACAACGAAGTCGCTTACGTTATTTCCGTGTTTGAACAACAGCGCTAGCAGAAGCAATAATAGCGGTGCCACTGCTAGCGATATCGTGGCGACGATGGCTGAAGATTCGCGAACAGCCGAAGGGCGACCTCTGAGTCCCTTGACCCAAGGCTCAGCCGAAGACCGATTGCACGAGACAGATGATGTCCTTGGAGAACTTCGCGGCGGATCCGCAAAGGAGCGCGGGCGAGCGCACAGCCTATCCGGCTACCGAAGTCTGTCGGGTTCACTTGGTCGCAGGGAAGGCGGTAGTAGCTGGACGTCGAGTCCCGCCACTGCGTTCGGCCGCCTGTCGTCGGCCTTCAACAAGTCCGCCCGCGACAAGGACCGTGACGGGGGGCGGGACCGGGATCGCTTCGACGATGGCCATCAACAGTCGTTGTCCACACAGCAACAACAGCAGGGATGTATTCCGCCAGGTAGTGCTTTTGGCGGACCTGGTCAATCTCAGACGCTCAGCCGATCCGAAGAAAAGGCTCAACGAGCCGCACTCAAAGCCGCCGAAAAAGAGCTGCGAGCCGCGGAGAAAGCCGCCGCCAAGGCAGAAAGACGCGAGCGCAAGGAGCTTCGTGACAAGGAACGGGAGAAGGATAAGGAGCGGGGACGCAAATCAAAATCGCCGGGCGCAGCGCTCAGCGACGGTGAGACGACGCCGACGTCGTTCTTTAGCCGGGAACGCTTGGGATTAGGGATGGGCTTACGTTCGCCACCGGCTCGGCCAGCGGCCGATTATACTGTGTCGCTGCCGCCGCTTGGCACAGCTGCAGCGTCAGCTGCGCAACACCGTTCGATTTTCTCGATCAACTGGAACCAAGGAGGAGGACAAAACCCAGCTACACTGCCGCCACGCTCGCCCGGCCGATCCGGAGCGCCTAATAGTGCTAGCCCAAGTGGCGGAGCTAGTGGCAGCAGCGGGAGTACGGGAGGAGGCGCCGCGGGCTATTTGACGCGCGGTCTTGGCCGATTTCAGCTGAAACGCCGCAACACAGCGAACCTGCCACAACAGACGAATCCCCACTCTTCGACTACCCCTATGAATAATCCGTCTGCGCCGCCACTGCCGCCGCCTCCGCCAAATTCTCAGAATTACGGTGAGTAGAGAAATCGCTAATTGTTTAGTAGAGGCTGAGCGAAAAGGGAAAACGATCATTTAAGGGAACGAAACAGAATGTAATGAATTTGCGTGACAGGGAACACCCTAGCTGCTCCCAAAGGCTGTGTGAGAGCTGCCAACGGCAGCAATCGGATTGTGCGTAAATGAAAAACGAGCTAGAGGTAAACTCGAGTGACAGCTGCAAAGCTCGGAAACGGTCATAGGTAACGCCAAACGATCACAGGTTTTCTGGCAAAGTTTTGACACCTTCGAAACTTTGCTCGGAAAATTTCGTATTCTCTGCCGATCACATCCTGAATATCTTATGAAATAGCTGCAACTAAAGGCTAATAGTGTTATAAAGTGTAAAGAAATATATCGTGCCGCCAATAATGGTGTTCGTAGGCCGTTTTTTGCGCACCTTTGCATTGCGAACCTATCCGCTTCGTTGCTGCAGCGCTCTCTGTGGCGTTAGAGCGAATAGTTACAGCGAAATGCCTAGCATTTACTATTTTCGTTATCATTTTTCTCAACCCGAGTAGTTTTAATTAAGGATTAGCTTCTGGCTAAAATTAGATATGCAAGCAAATGTTTACTGTCCATAGACAGCGATAGAACAACATTGCATATTATAGATCACACCCTAAATCCGTAAATTTTGTTGAGTTTTTTTTCTTCTTTACTCACAGACAAATGACCATAGAAGTCGACTGTAGTCGCTCGTATGGCTGTTCGTTTGTGGCACTACTGTAATAGTTATTGTTGTTGTTTAATGTTAGTATGCGATCAGGGAAACTGCCAACCCAAGCTTGTCAGTGCGCGCTCGTTTCGATAGGGTTGCGACCCAGCTTGTTTCACTAGCGCTAGTCATCGAATAGCGAGCAGGCAAGACGAGCCCGATCGAGTTGACAGCGTCGCGTGAACGCTTAGACCCGCGCAGCAATGATGCAGTGATGGAGCAATGAGCAGCAGGCAATATTAACCAAAGGAGCCATTCGGCCGATCAGAACGTGTGCGATTTGCAACGGCTTTGTATAGCTGGCCGTTGGCTGTAGTGCCGTTTGTACTCGTTCCATTGCCGACTCGTAGACTCGCACTGCTGTGCGATAGGAGAAGAGAGCTCCGTTACCTGCCAGGATTACTATCTGTGGGATGTGGTGAACAGTGTCTTAGGGCGGACAGTGCCAGTGGTCCTAGTGGATAGTATGTGTTTCAACGAACCAGACGACACTGTGAATGCCACTAGCGGCAACGATCATATTGCCCCATTTAGCTTCTCTTCACATGACGCGCCGTCTGCGGTTCACTTGACTCAGACAGATGGCGATGTCTATGTTCACTTTCGTTTCGCTCCCGAAACGCCTGCTTACCCTTTAAACCAATAGCGCAGACATTATGAGCCTGAAGCAGGCGTTTACCAGTCGCAACTTGCACATATATAGTACAGCAGAAACTCCATTGTGCCAAGAGAAAATTTGATTTTACGGATTGAGCTCGTTTGTTCTGTATTTTTTTTCAGTTAGCTGGTGGCATGGCTCATTAAACGACACCAAACAAAAATTTAAGCATGAGACGTATTTTTGTCTTTCTTGAGATCTTTTTCGTTGAGAATCCGCTGAATAACCGTTGGATATCGCCGCGCACATAGATGATTTTTCAATAGACACAACCCGAACCTATCTTGCTTATGTACAGACAAGAAGAAAGCCGACCCGAACCGTCAAGGTACGCCTCGTCACGGATGAATTCGCTTTATTCCAAGAGCAGCGACATATTTTATAAGTATATAATAGAATAGATCCTATGAGTCGTTGAAGCAACTGCAAATTATACGATCTTCAGCATACTTGGCTTGTGCGGTTCGGTTCTGACATTGAGCCAGCTGAGAAGGACGGCTACTACAGGCACTTTGCCCTAAGTTAATAGAACTGAGACTTCTCTACTTCTACATATCTAAGATATGAACGCACGCAAGTGGATAACGCAACAGGCAGCGAACTCTCATAAAAAAGAAATGTCAAAGTTCTCGCGTTGTGTGTTCGTTGCAAACGAAAGATCACAGTTGTCTTGTCAGTTCTATGTGTGTGTGTTTAATGGCAAGTCAGTTCTACAAACAGAAGCGAATACGTTGGTGACTGTGGCCACAGAAACAGCAGCTTTGTAGTTGACTGTAGTACTAGCTAGTGTAGTATGAAGTCAGTGTATGATGTCTACTAATAGTACAGCTACTGACGCCAGTCGAGTATCTTATGGCAAGTCAGGTCCGGTCTGCTACGGTCGGGTCAAAAGCCAGCTCACCCGAACGTCTGTGTTACTTCTAGACGTAATGATAGAGTGCAGTAATGCTGCGAACAGTTCGTTTGTTCAAGCGTAAGCTCCCCGCAGTCTCAAGCGAGCTACCCGGCAGGAAATGCAGGCACATGACCACCACTTACCGATGACTCGTTGAAGCCTACCGGCAAAAGACGAATCCGCCTCAGCGTCTGCATTCTCTAATAATAACAATAATAATAATACCTTTTAGCGTCCTGACGATAACCTTAGTACAAAGTAGTATAGCAGTATTTAAGTGAACACAGATATTTGAACGAAATGTTACGCATGCGTCGGCAGGAATGTCTCTTACAAACTAGCTTACTCAACATTTGCCCGACCTTTGTACTTTCTATTAAGGACCTAAACCGCTCACAAGTCATTCCCAGAAAATCCTAGAAAAAATAATAACTTTAAAATTATTACTGCTCACTTAATTGTAAGTAGAGCAATATTAGCACATGCAGACTCTTTAACGTTCCGCTCAAATTTGACAAACCAAAAAAAATATAGCGAATTCCAAAGTTGGTTTCATTATAATTCAGAAGCTATAGGAATACAACGCTCAAACAAAACGCAAAAGGCGCAGAAAGAAGTACTAATTTGTAGGACTTATCTGGACGATCCAATTAGCGATGATAGATGCGCTCTTCTAAAACATAATAATACTAATAATATTATCAACATTCAGTAATAAGAACAAATTCTTGCATTAATACTTCGGGAATATCCGAAATGGCGTTTTGAACTGTCTTGGAAATTTTTCTAGCTCTTTTCATCTAATCCCTTTTGTAAATGTTCCACCACTTCTCATATAGATCCTTCTCAGATTCCATAGAGCAGCCGTAAACTGGGAATACTTTATATATAACTTTAATTCGGGTAAATAAAGAGGTTTATTAATCTCAGTCTTCAGCGAAGATATTGGGCAACAAAGCGTGTTTCGCCAACACAAAGAAACTCAGGCCCTTATGTCTGTTTAGTTTTGTTCTAGGAAAAATTATTTGCTGCTAGTGCCAGAATGCAGCAGGTGGAACTATGTCCGCTACAATGAACAGTCCATTCAGATTGTCCTAATTGGTTCCAAATGCTCTGTACCCGATGGGAGAACTACTGCGCTTAAAGCCACAAAACGTATAAAATCCTCGATTTATTTTCTAAGTGGCGCTATCTATCTATGTAGCGGTGACAGCTAACGTCGTCAAGACTGAACGCCAAATAGAATGACACAGTCGACAGCAGTGGCTAGCGTTGCCAACAGCTGACGGCGTTTCCCCTACCTGGTACTGCTGCAACGGCTGTTGTTGCCGCGCGTGGCCAGCTGATCAGCCGCCGGCGTCGCAGTTCTGATCTCAGTCGTCAGCCCGTACTTAACAACGTACATCGCATGGGGATATCCTGAGAGCCAGCGTTCCTGGCCGGCCGTCCACGTTAGGTCAGCTTGATAGCCTAGCAATTTTGCTTTTTTCTCTTCATGCCTGGCCACCTACGTCCTGACCGGTCATGGTAAGTAGTGTCGCATACATGAGCATCGATGTTGGCAATCGTTGATGTCGGTTCCCGATAGGCCTCTCGAACTTATCAGCCGCTGCAGAGACTTGAACCGCATCCAATGCGAGCATCACCATTTTGGACAAGATCGCCGAACAGAGAACGTCACACGATTCTAACTAGATAGGGAAACTTTATTCTGATCTGTTCATCAGTTAACCGGCCGATTTTCCATGCCGTGTACATAAACGCGGTGTAGGTCTTCACACTAATAAATACAGAACGAGGCAAGACTTAGACCCACGTATACGAATGGGACAACAAGTAAAAAACTAAAAGTTTGATCCCCAAACAACGACGCCAGCAATGGTGGGTCGGGGTACGTCCGCAACAGGGAGATGCACACAAGTGTATCTTTTCATTATTCACGCACTTCGCAGACAAACTGGTGCCAGCCTCGTGGTTGGGCAACACCCATAGTGGCAGCAAGCAAGCGGAGCACCAGCCTTTGACGAAGGCTTTACGTGAGCTCAACTAATCTGTAAAGTCAACTCGACGCCATTGGCATTGTGCTGGCTAGTCAAACCTATGCTCGACATCTGAATACCAATGCGACTATATTCTTTGTAACCGTTACAAGTACGATTAGTTCTTGTCGGATATTACTGCCAGCTGTTATGATTACGGTCGAGTATTGCATTATCACTATCCATCGAAATGGGTAAATCGTACGTCGTATGAATATGCTGTATGATCTATCGCATGCCTATACAATACCCGTATTTATTCGACCCAAAATCGACTCGGCCTTTTTTCACAGACACAGATCGAAAATCTCTTTAATCACGTTGGAGATCATGACATGATTTCGAGACCGCTTTCTGATTGCGCTGTTCGTACGGATCGAACGGCTAGGCCAGATAGTTTCTGTCGTTCTTTCAAAAAAGGAATCGAGACTTGCAGTAAGAGCAGGTAAGAAAACTTCTAATCGGAGTGCACACTGCATAGGTAGGAACGTGAACGCAAGCAGTTTGATGTCGCCTATTTGTCTATATGGTGTGTGTGTGTGTACCTGCCCCACAGAACAGTCTTACAATATCATCACATCATACATAGTAGCTACAGTTGACAGGAGCCCAGATTCAATATAGTCGGGCTGTTCTCGGAGATTCAGCTTGCGTCCCTCCTAAGCGATCGAAGCCCACCTTGGCGCCGCCGCCTGAGCCGCGAGTACTGCTGCCGCAGTGGTTGTTTCAGTGTCCCGAAGTTGATACTCTGCGCTGATTGAAGTATACTTCACGAACAGGCCGGTACCCTCCCATCGACCGACAAAGTATGAACATACGTATACACATTGACACTGAAATGCAGACCGCCACACATATGACACAAATAGGCAACAGTCCTGGCGGTCCTGTATGATGCCATGACCTTAAAGGGGTTGGCAGAGTCTATCCTTCAGTAATGCTGAACTCATTAAGACATCTGTGCGGGAGTGCACGACCTTGAAGTCGGTCGGTTTCCTGTCGTAATCATGTTTAATGACGTTGCCGCCGCTGCCAGTACGGTCAATGTCAGTCCGGCGCCTATATTAGACAAGATCTGTAATCTACCATTGAGTGACTTAATGCTGATGAAAGGAATATGGTTTGTAGCCGGTACAGCGACTCACGCCGGTTCACTGGAATGACTGACATATCGGCCTATACCTGTACGCTACCATTGCTGCTATAACGTTGCCCATTTTCCGAAATTCAGCAATAGTCATTGAGTATCACGCCAGATGTCGAATCGGTAGTATGTAATATTATCGTTTGTAACAAATATATTTATTTGTAATTGATGCTTTTGTGGTGACCTGTTTCGCTGAGTGTTTTCTCTGAGGAAAACATTTGCCAAGTCGACTTCATTAATCGTTAGTTAATCGCATCTCGCCAGTGATAATGCTTTCCTCTTTATGAGAAACCAAAATGTTTCTGCAAAATATAGTCGCGGTTGGTGCGAGTCATGGTGCAAAGTTTTGTCACCCGGCGTTTGCTCCTGACCACCGTTGCCTCGCCTGAGTCGATCGGGAGCTGGACTAGAGGAACAGCGTATCTATTATCGGTTCTGCAAAATGCGCGCATTTGATACGTCTCGAGATTGGAGGATTTGGAAATGTCAATTTGCAATACGGGTGCTTGAGCCCGTCATCGTTGGCTACGGATTGTTGTAGCCGGGCGCGGATTGTCCTACGATTCATTACGAGTTTAGCGCTGCGCCGAACGCTGCCTCTATTGCATATTCCGTAATAGGTCATATAAGAACCTATTGTCAAACCTAGTACAAAGGTGTACGCACCGAAAGCACAAGAGTTCAGGTTCGTTTCATACCGGTATCGAGTATTAGGTGACTTGAATGAACTGGCTAACAAGCTTAATGTTGTTGTCCGGTTCATCCGAGCAAGTAAAACACGACGAAATATAGATTTTCATAAACATCTTCCAAAGTAACGAGATCCGCGCAGACGACAGATCGAGACATAACACTCCAGTTGGTACAGCAAATGGGGTAGAACGACAGAGAAATAATCCGCTAGAACAGCTTATACTCTATGCTTCGGAGTCATTTGTAACCAGTCATTTGTGTGTGTTATGTGTACGAACGGGCGTCAATACTTGTACAACAAAGATCATATGGCAATAGAGTATAAACAAACAATACGAGAGCTATATGAGTCGCTCATAGAAAGGCAAGAAGTATACAGTTGAAAGGGAAAGATCGTTTAGTACTCGATGACGTAAGCGAATTTCGTTTGTGTGACAGGCTTTTCCCTGAAAATTGGTACTTTCTGATAATTTGTCATGGTAATACCATTCAAACAGAACACTTCCAAGGTTTTTTTGCGAAACTAAGCAATATTCATGGAAATAATGTGATTTTTTTTTCGCTTGCAAATGTATTGTCTGCAAAAAAATAGATTCACAAAAATGACATGGTCTTACCATTACCTGGTTAAGGTTTACGGTGCAGCTAACGACGATGTTGTCTATAACATCTGAAGATTTCACGATGGAGAAAAGACGCCAAACTCAGAAACGTCCTTCCTTTTTGAAGCTTATATATATATATATATATATATATATACTAACTCTATCACGTATGATTGCATATACTACGTATCGACACTTCGTGAGAACAGATAGTCACTCGCATTTCCCGCATCTTCCTATCTGTTAACTTTAGTCAACATACCTTTACTATAAATACAGCAATGTAAGGGAACTATCCATTTATACGGACTCGAATACCGGCCTGCACATGTCACATCGTTGCGTTGGCCGACGAATTCGAGCGGGCATAATTAAATGTTCAGGCAATATGTCAATTACCTCGATGTTGAGAGGTAAAAATCTTCTGAGACGCCGAAATGTTATATCATGTTGATTAACTGGCAGTGGTCGCTGGCGTCAGCTGATATGTTACGACCTTCTTGTTGTTATCTATCAGCTAGACCCTGTTACTATTTTATTGATCATATTAAAGTGGAAAGAGCTAAATCTGCGTAAAAAACACTTCCGCATTTTTTTAAATTTTCATACCCCGCCTGCCAATTTCATTTGTTCGCCATGTTAGCTAGCATCAAAATTGCATCACAATCATGTCAATTTCGTTTCAAACAAGAACTTATGAACAGTTAATTAATGTCACGTACATTTCCGCCATAGGCATCGTAATAGCTCAATATAATATATGGAACGTTTAACTTGCCTCGTTTGCTCTAGTCCTGTCAACGCTTATAGATAAATCATTTATATTCATAGTGATATGTATCGTGAATTGTTTCTGCATCTAGCTGACAAGTAGTTATGACCGTAAGTTTAATCCGGAAATTTTAAAGGTGAACACTGGAAGCCATCAGTCCGTTAACGACATCCGGCGTAGGGTTCGAAGGAGACCGGATTGCTGAAGAAGAGTGCTTGCAATGACATTGCGACAGCATCGGTTCTGCCTTGCTTGGATAACCTGAATACTATCAGACCTACCTTAGAAACGCGCAACGAAGTTGAATGGAGAATTTTTTCGAAGGCATAGCTTCAGAAGGGTGCCGTATTGGCTCAAAAATCGGCCATTCGAAAGGCGTACTCTTGTTGAGCTGAACATTACCATAGAGTGCTACATATTCGTTAGAAGCACGTGGATGAAACAAAGTATCTTTTCAATGAATAATGAAGGAAATAAGCAGATCGAAGGATGTGCCATTTCCAAGCATTTAAGAAAGCTTCGTTCGAAAAACATTTTCTTCGTTGAGCGTCGTTCAGCTGAGTTAGCATTAGACTTTTTCTATGTTATTATTAAACCACATTAATGAAACGAAAGACCCTTCGCGTCAAAGTTCTATGAACAGCATGGTCAGTTTGTCTGGCCAGCGACATATAACACTGATGGCCTGATTACGTTCCTAAAATAGACCTCACGGCCGTTGCTAGTTCTGGTGAAGCACGTGAGTGAACTTGATTCTCGTTCATTCATACATAATGGGTGGTGATAGGCGTTAATCTGCTAGTTGTCGATGGATTGAATCATCGGTGTTTATTCAAAACACGAAGTCCAAAACAGCTGGATTGAGGTCATATAACCACATTTACAAAGTTCAATTAAATTTAGTCGCAACCACCTCAAATATCTCTTTGCATATAACCTTAAATATAAAGTAGTGTACTATAATGGTTTAGATTATTTGTCTCTGCGACGGATGCCGATGTTTTTACACATTTCAGATAGATCGTATTGTTTGGCCTAGTACTCCTCATTTGAGTATAGCTTTTCTTGTATGATTGGGCATGAGAAGGGTCACACGTAAGGCAGCCATTCCATAGACGAATGAAAAAACAAAATGTCCAAAATATGAATCACACTGTTTGCTTATGTACATGATGTTTAGCAGGTACATTAAGATCGAGAATTGCGAAACATATCGTTTAAACAGTACCTGCCGTGGCTGTCGACGCCCAATACTGGTCAACATTCCAGCTAATGATTATTTGTAGTATTATCTATCAACTATTATCATATTTCCCTAAATTATTATGTTTCCAACGACGTAAATAAACGTAAAAACGACTAGTAGACTAGTTCAAGTATATATTAGCATACTTGTATGTGTGATGTACCCGTATATTTTCTCCTTTCGGTACTATAGTGAGATAAACTCCTGATTGATATTTCGCTGAAAAATGTCGACGAACTATTGAAATTGTCATTAGCTTACTTTATAGGACAAGGCCTATTTCTGACGCGTTGTTTATTTACGCTTGCTTTCCTGTTGCCGCGTTATTGCGGTTTGTTATTTTCAGGTTCTCTCATTAGGCGGCATTCTGTCGACCCGGACAGACGGCGCAGTGGCGGTGTCCACGGAGGCACGGAAGGACATCACGTGTTGCACACTGCCCTTATTCACAGGTTAGTTGTATTTCAATCGACACAGAACAACGTTCGGTGCACCCTGCGTAAACTGAAAAAACAAGGAAGGTAAGTACGAAGAAGGAGAACAAAATCAAATGAAAGCGAGAGAGCACGGCTACATTCGTTCGCAACTGTTGTGAGCCACGAATACGGGTTATTAGCGTGCCGGAAAACAGATTTTTGTTGGCCAGGCCGTTGATAAATCAGTGATGTTCAGCCGGCGCTAATGCCATGTATCTCCTACATGTACAGATGGCGTCTTTGCTTATAGCATCAAATGACTAATTTCGAACAGCCCAGTTTTCTCGATACGGATAACGACTCAGGATATGTGTTAGAAAAAACGAAATGCTTGCCAAATTAGCTTGATGGCGTATTCAAGTACCTTAGTATTTCACAGACGTTTGATGAGCCAAGAAAAATGTCGATGAATGCGTCATTAACATTACGCTACCTCGACTCGCGCATGCGCGAGGCGAAAATTGCCTCGACCAATAGTATACGTGTTCGACGGGACCTGGAGTTCGTCCCGTCTTTATTCTCGGGTTTTATGACAGCGCCATTTTATTCGCAGCTAACAAAAGAACAATATAAGAGCAATGCACGGCTGTTTGGATGCTATGTCAAAGCATATGTCTGATTTATCAAGAGGCTATGCCAGTCTGGAGACGGGTACCCTTCTCTGTGCAATAGGTATCATCTTTAGAGTGAAAATGGATAAATTCTCACGAGTTATTTAGATCGACGGCGATTGCTGCCGAAATGCTCGACTGCTCTGCAATCTGTCAGCCACAATTCGTTTGCCATCAACTCATCGAAGCAGAGCCATAACCTAGTCTCAGGAAGAAAGATAAGTAGTTCCTTTTCATCTGACCTGAACCAAACGAGTAATCGTTGTAGGGCACAGAGTGTTCACTTAGATAAAGCATTCGCTTTTCATCTTAGGGCGCTATAGAGCTCGGGTGGAGCCTTTAGCGGAACGCATGCCGATAGTGGATTATCGTGATGACGGTTGCATTACTGCCGGAAAGCAACTCTTCGTCGATAGCTGTTTTCCGCTACCAGTAGACTATCCCAGAAATATTGGAAGGTTGTTTTAATCAATCTATGGAAACGTGTGTATGATTTCATAAAACGCCTGCATAACAGAAGACAGACAGATATAATTAAAGCATTGAACATAGTTCAGATTCGTGAACGACGCGTGTCAAAAACATAACATCAAAAAGTACCGTTAGAGTAAGACGTTACAAAGTCTTATGGCGAGAACGCACGCAAACGTCTCTGTAGTTGAAACATTGACAATGTGTAATTAGTCTAAAACTATCTAAAAACAAAAATTGTTCTCATTTTATAGTCGATGCGTTAATTATCGCATGTCTATTTGGTAGTAAGCTATTGCAGTATAATTTGCTAGCTTATCATGACACAATATTGGCACGAATCAATCTGACTACGTAGTGATTTTTCGAACTTCATCTGAAAATTTTCGGGTTTCCGCTCTGCACTAGAGATCCTGTGTGCTAACTCGATATCAGTTCTCTTCTATATACAACCAAAGACCAGGTAGCTATGTGAATCAAGCATTAGAAGAAGCGTGTACTCTACTAATACGAATTATATTCGGCATGTTTTGTTTAATAAGAATGCCCTACGTACTGGTTGGTGTTTTTTTTATTTGCTTTACCTTGTGATCCACAATACGCAGATGTCGTATATTTAATACATCGCCTGGATTCACCCCCTACTTAGACGTCGCATTCGTATCTCTAGTGAATGATTAACATAAATCTATCACAGGTTTTAGCTAGAAATCGACACTTAAGGTTTCAGCGAAGAATCGAAACCGATGTCTTGATAACCGACGTCGCGTGTATAATAATATTACAGGATACACTCGCATAACTCTGAGCAGTCAGGAGGGGGACATTATGCCTCGTTGCCAGGTTCAACCTGTCACCAGCTTCAACATCCAGCGGGCGCTACCGCACAAGCTCTCGGGGTAGGTAGTAACATAGGCTCACGGCTTGCCCCATTCACACAAATGCGCTACTTATAAATACATGTAATAGGGCAAAAGAGAAAACTGAACAAGAGGCCTTTGATTAATAGACGCACATGCGATAGTTGCTTTTCGAGACGGCTGCTGATAAAGATGATCACAATTTTCACCAAATCACATCGTTCGATCCCGCAGGAGCACAAAGCCGTATTCATGTAAGCAAGCTAATTTCAGACTTATATGGCAGTAGTCGGCCACGTGACTCCGAACATCGTACATATAGTAAGCAAAGGTAGATTAATGATTTTTTTTTTTTTTTTTTTTTTTACTATTATTTAAAACTATTTGAGATTACCACTGACAGTTTGCATTGCAATGCTGTCGCTTCAGCTGGCATCATCGGAATCGTCCATATGTGATAGGATCGACATTGAGGATTTGGGTGCCGATGAGACCATGTTGTTCGTCAAGTTTTTCAGGTAATAAAACGTGGTGTGGATGCTAACCAACAAACACTACAACAGGAAAGTCTAGACATAGACGGGACCAGGTTGGCTCACGCCTAAGGCCTCTGGTGAATTAATTGGCAATATGCTTTAAATCTCTTAAATACAATGTCCTTGCGTTTTTATGTCATGTAGTGATATCCAAAGATGAATCATGGTGAGAATTTTCGTATGAAGCTTAGACTTAATCCTATTGCCGCAATGTCAAGAGCGGAAATTTGGTACACGCTTTGCCCTGAATCCCTACACGAACACGCTAGAATATAAAAACAACGATCAGTTTTTGGTTTAATTCATGTAAGACGCGAGAGAAGTGCAGAAAGTAGCCTTGCAAAGCAGGGCACTCGAATGCAGCATGGTCACACGAAACTTCATTATAGCCACAGCGTGCAGCAGGGGGTCTGCATTGAAACTGCTCGCGTCTTTTCCCCTTTTTTTATCAGGTTTGGCATGAATGATGATTCGGTAATGGTGCAAACATTGAAAACAATATTGTCCGAACTACATTTGATGTTCACGCATTTCACAGATCGAGCGACGGCCAACGTCGCTTGGCCTCCAGATAATTTGATTCAGGCAAAAATATTATCGAATGTTATCGGCTGATTCATATGGATTTTTAGCATAACACTGTTGATGGTTTACCGCGGGTCAAGGAAAAATGGCCAATGTAAGCTTGCACTTCGCTATAGACTGTTTAAATAAACAAACCGATTTTGCAGAACTATCTATTTCTCGCAAACTCTAATCGATGTCAATATTATAGCCTAGTAGAATCAGTACTGCGGTAATGCATGCGTATGAACTAGACGACACACGTGCAGCTAGTTTACTGCTACCAGACGATCGACACTTAAAATATTGTTATTGTTATTATGTTTATTATTGGCTATAAGCGATAATTCAGCAAAGTGCTGCCTCGTAGACGGCAGATAGTCCACCCAAACATGTTCGGAAGCTCAAATACTCATCTAATTTCAGGTACTACCACTGTTACGATCTCATACCACTGTCCGCGAAACTTGTAGTGTTTGACACCCAGCTACTTGTAAAGAAAGCGTTTTTCGCGCTTGTCTCAAATGGAGTCCGCGCGGCCCCGCTGTGGGACTCAGCACAACAGGATTTTGTCGGAATGCTAACAATTACCGACTTCATTCATATTCTACGGAAGTACCACGGAAGTCCCACGGTTCGTATGGACGAACTGGAAGAACACAAAATTGACACCTGGCGAAGTAAGTGTGACTATTTTTATCGATTTTATGTGTACTACATTATGTGTGCTCTTAGACGGCAATTGTCAAGCTGATCTTGGCTTGAATAAAAATACTTTCCGAGTATCTAAATTCTAATAATCTCTCTTCATATACATTCTTTGTGGTAGCTGTTCTGACCGAGATGCAGCGACCTCTGGTGTCGATTGGGCCAGATGCCTCTCTTTGTGACGCCATCACCGCCCTAATACAGCAACGCGTGCACCGATTGCCAGTCATCGATCCACAGACAGGCAATGTGCTCTATGTGCTCACGCACAAACGCATCTTAAGATTCCTATTTCTCTACGTGAGTATTGCTAATTGGGATGGGCTCATCATTTTTTACAGTGCATGGATCCGGTACATGGAGAAAATATGGCTACTAGATAATTGGCAGGCAGGTCGCT
Organism: Varroa jacobsoni; assembly: GCF_002532875.2. Lineage (NCBI taxonomy): Eukaryota > Metazoa > Arthropoda > Arachnida > Mesostigmata > Varroidae > Varroa > Varroa jacobsoni. The sequence continues at coordinate 749,034 of NW_019214288.1, forward strand.
GCCTAATTGTAACATTCGATATATGATAAAACAATTACAATGACATGCTAGAGAGATCTTGTAACTTCTGTAGGTCTTGGTAGGTGTTGCTTGAAATGTCACGTTCCGAGTCATTCTAAAACCATAATCATAATAGTAGTAGTTAGTTGTTGTTACATTTCACTGCACATTTTCAATTAAATACACGCGCGCACAAAGCCTTTAACTTTAGGTCATTATGAGCGTGCACTCGTATTCTACATTTGTTCGTATTACAGTTTTATGATCTTCCACACGCATCGTATCTCGACCAGAGCATCCAAGAGCTTAAGGTGGGCTCCTTCGAAAATATCGCAACGGTAAGTGTCTTCAAACGCTAGGTTTTAATAAAACCATATCCAAATGACAGTTTGCGTCCTATTAGGAAGTGTTATTATTCAGACTAATAGCTTCTGCAGTTGATGCAGGTTTGTAACTGTAAATAGTTGCTTGTCACATCTACAGTCAAAGGGCTACGCTCAAATGAGAACTGCAATTTATATATTGTATGCACTCTGTTATTAATTTGAATGGATTGCTCATGCTTTTTTTGGTTACAGTGTAATCCAACGACGCCGTTGATCGATGCGTTGAAGACGTTTATCGAACGGCGAGTGTCTGCATTACCAGTAGTCGACGAAGACGGAAAAGTCGTTGACATCTATGCGAAATTTGACGTCATAGTTAGTACTAGCCCCTTGTAATTATTACGAAAGCTAGTTGTGATTTACGAACATGACAATACCAGCCTTAGCAACTATACACTAACTGCAAAAAAAACGTTTCCAACATTGCTTTCCCTGTGTCACTCAACATTCTGTGCTGATAGTCTAAGAAAGAATTCTTCTGATTGGACTAATGGTTTCTTCATTTCTAACTTTTTTCGCGTACGCTATCTTATCATTGCAGAATCTTGCGGCGGAGAAAACGTACAATAATTTGGATATAAGCGTAGGTGCTACTCTTGAATTCCGAAACCAGTACTTCGAAGGAGTCATGACATGTCGAGCTACCGACTCCCTGCTCCAGGTCCGGGTTTTGTTGAGCTTTAGATGTGGTTCATACCTTCCTGCTAGAAACTACCTGTCCCTATTGAGCAGTTAACCCATTTAAATTGCGGAATCATTAATAAGCTTGTCCGCGTTTTCGCTTGTTGCTTTAATTATAGGTGATGGGGAAAATTGTTCGTGCTGAAGTGCATCGACTCGTAATTGTCGATGATGAGGAACATGTTGTTGGTATTGTCTCGTTGTCAGATATATTAACTTTCCTCGTTCTCAAGCCACTCGGTAAGACTCAACAATGCATTTTAGTGAACGTTGCGATTGTATAACGTTCATAACCTATTTGCTAGAATGGTTGAGTAGATAAAGGCGGGAGCCACGAATAGATGCAAATCATCACTGTTACTATTACTTTACATCTATAGTTTTTACCGTTTCGTGCTCGATGGAAATTAAGACCGTCGGCTAACATCTTCTTCCGTAAATTTGCCTTTTACGGTAGACATCGAACGACCCGCCTCACGTAGTTACGGCATATACGCTCGGACGACGTCATCGGAACGTGAAAACGGCACATTGGCCGAGGAACCTGAACTAGAGGCAACAGCGAACGCACATGGTGAAGGAGCTGTTCAAACAGAGCGGCTGAAACATTCGAATGGTAGCATGTGTACCGTGACTGATCCCGATCAAGCCAAAGAAGGGCAGAATTCTCCGAAGGCTACAGAGGAAAGCATGGAAAACGAAGAAAAGATTTCCGTTGCGCAGGAGGGCTCTATCATCGAATCGCAACAACCAGAGGGACCTAATTCACCTCAAGAATGCTTCGAGCATCCCGCCGAACAGGATGAGTAAGTTTACAGCCTACATTCAATTACAGTGTTTAAACACGAGACGCTCTCTGGAAGCCCTCTGCAAACGTAGGCAGTCAAACTATCATGTGGTTCAAAGGTCCAACTACAATAGGAACCCCACTATAGACAGAATTATCATGGACACCCGTTTATTTTACAATTTCATTAACCTCATATTACGCATAGCTCATATATATATATATATATAGATGTAAAATTCGATTTTCCTTAGCAGGTTAAGTAATATGTCGGCTGAGAAGCTCGATGATTCGGAAAAGGCTAGCGAAAAGGAAGAACTGCCGCAGAAGTTGTTATCTGCCAAATCCGCCTTAGCTCCGGTCGCAGGGGTATCCACGGCAACGTCAACCCAGCCGGAAAATAGAGCTGACATAATTACCCCCGTTGACACTAAATCGTAGCTTCACAATATGTGCGAACGAGAGCATAGATATCTGAAGTAAATGGCCATAAGAAGCGCTGTCAAGTATTATATAGATACTTCACCGTGCCGGACCCATTCAAGTCGATTCTAATTCAGTTTCAACGACGACTATTGAGGGTTAACCATTATCGCACGAGCATTATGCCTTCATCGAATGGCAGAAGGTTGGTCACAAAACAGAGCGTAAGGCAGCTAAGCCAAGTTGTTGTATCAAGTCGATGCACTTCGGTAAAGCGGCCATCATACACCGCAATTTTCCGTTCATACCTAATCCATAGCATTAGCTGAGTGCGCGAACTTCGTATTGATTAACATTTAAGTCGTTGAAAAGCACTGCTACTTTATGCGTCTGTGTGCTAGTCTGTCCTATGTCGCCAATATAAAAAAAATAGCATGCGGCCCCCAAATGCCGATTGAACTGTCTACACAGGGGCAAGAAGAGTGCAACCCGGCCGAAGCAACAGCTGTATAAACCGGTGAGACAAGCTTAAAATGATATCTATCATATATTTCTGCAGTTGCTGGACTGCGAGTGAATACGCACGCAAACAGAATGATGGGACGGATATGATGTGTAGATATTACGACAGCTATATTTATATAAACAACAAACAAGCATATATATATATATATAAATATAAATGGGCTCTTCTCTTAGCCCTCACCAATACCACCTTTGTTATATAGTGACACTTAAGATAGAATGATGATAGTATAAGATAATAAATACGTTACTAATTATAAGAATTATTATTACTACTGCTAACGATAATAGTAATAGAAATAATAATACATAAACAGTACTGCATCCTGATAGACATAAATAGATTATCCTCAAAAAAATAAATTCGAGTTTTTTCATGTGAAAATGCAAAGCTACACAGACAGTAGATATTCTACTCACAGAGATGTATTCATACATAGACAGCTGCAGAGATTTACAAACGATATACGCAATGGTAAATATTAGAAGGACGGGTACAAAAAAAGAAGAAAATGTGACGAAGTACTGATAATTGAATGTTCTAATTTGAAGACGTTAACGACCTACACTATCGTTGTATGTACGGGAGCATTCAGTAACGCGGCAGAAGGAGCACCCGCTATGTACTTTGAACGCAGCTGGTCAACTAGAGATGGTTTTGTCATGTACACAAGGAAAAAAAGGAATGAGAACGAGATATAGACGAGGGCGTAAGCTCGCTAAAAAACTGTTGAGACGCACAGGCTGTGCCTGTTTAACATATAATACGGTATACGACGAAGCGTAGTAACCAACTGGTGGTCAATGGGGCAGTACTCAAGGGTGCACGTCACACAGTTTGATTAGTATTATTATTCTATGCTAAACATTTTTGAGGAAAAACAACCTATAATGTTGCTTTCCTAAATTTGTGTTGCTAGAATAATAGACTCTATATGCCGTATCATAATGTTAATTGATTGAGTTGAAAATAATATATATACATATAATAATGGTTCACGTACTGCTATAGAGAAACATATATACTTATTCACTTATGATATATATATATATTAGTAGAAAAGTTATGAAC
>NW_019214288.1:753007-789461 GCF_002532875.2 Varroa jacobsoni
CACGTACTGCTATAGAGAAACATATATACTTATTCACTTATGATATATATATATATATATATATACATATATATATATATATATATATATATATATATATAATTGGGAAAGCACTTTGTTACACAAACAAAAAGTCAATGAAGGACATAGATTAATTGCCGGAACGCGGGAAGTCCTGTCGGACTTCGCACGGAATAGCGTTCAAGCCAACTGACCCACTCTGGGGGAGTAAAGGTCAAAGGAAACGTACAGGATGAGGGTATCGAATGGAAGAACGGAAGAAGAAACGGCCAGAAGTTATAAGAACGACGTCGATGTCGGCGTATACTCTATAATTGTATCTATGTACGATGAAAGGAGTTAATTGAGGTTGCAAAGTCAACGGTGAAGCTATTGCAGATGCAAATGAAGGACAGGGCGAATCAACGAGAAATACTGTACAACTAACGAGAATAACGACCACAAGAGTAATTCTGGTGGTGATGAAATATGGCTAAAGTATTTTTTTACGAAACGCGATTGACGTGGGTACGCATAAAAGAGAAACGATTAGAGGAAATGACCGTTAGATGTATGGAAAGAAAGGCGGAAAAAGGTTCGGGAACGACGAGGTGCGGTCCCTGGTTGGATTTGAGGTTACGTTACTTCTGCGAGATCAGTGCCGCTAGCGTGATAGATAGGAAACGCTAGGCTGTGAGAAGTAGAACAGATAGTTGAAACTACCGCCTTCAAAAGGATCGCAAGCGGTGTTCACATCCTCGGTGTTACTGTTTTGTGGCAGGATTGAACAGTTCGCTAAGCGCGAAGACGGAAGCACCGCGGGAAAAACGGGTCCTGATGAAAAGCAAGAAAAAACTAGTGAAGTACGAATATAAAACAGTAGGCGACGTATGACTTATTGATGCTTAAAACCTGCTAAGAATATTAATATGATAAAGACACACGCGCAATGCCTTCGTCTATTCTGCTAATGATGAGAATAATAATACTAACTAACCAAAATAAAGATTAATAATGGAGACAATAATATAGTAATAGTAATATCCATTTATAGTATAAGAATGGTGGATATGAGGACAAAGGCAATAACGAAGTTAGAACGTGTCGTCGGGAACGGAGCACGGTGCTTATGAACGGGGAAAACGAGGGCGGAAAATATGCACGGACAACGATTAGTTGGCCTCTAGTTTAATGATATACACTAGCAATAGCAGCAGTTGCAGACTTAGGACTAAAATAAATCGGTTATGTCAGACTATATTAGTCCTAAAGTGGAAGGTTTAATTTTTAGGCCGAAACACCGAATTCGAAGCAGCATACGTGATGCGGAGGCAAGAGAATGACCTATACAACTGGAAAAGCACAAAATATGCCGTAGGGTTGACAAAATGTGTTTATGTTATGAGAAAGACGAGAACCTACGTATATACTAATCCCAAAAGTCTACCTAACTTAAAAACGGGAAACCACATTCGCCAACAAATACTAGTGTGGGTAAACGAGTTTTCCACATTCTTTTATTGATTCTCCAAACGACAGAGTAACAAACGCATAGAAATTGGGTAACAATTATACGATTCAATATCACGTAACACAGAAAAAAAAGTCTATTATAGGCCAATTAGAATTGCAAAGTCACAGGTCTTTGCCTGGAGTCAAACAATATTCGAAGAGGAATAAAGGTTGACGATGTGGTGGAATAAGATTAATAATGATTATAAGCAATTATAAAGATAAAACATGATAGAAAAGAGCATGTTCAACGATCATTTTAGTACAATGCTGTCATTTCATATTCATTTATAATTTGAAATGTTAATATATATATATATATATATACTTCACACATCAGTTCTTATAACACCAGTACCTAGTATGCAGTACATCTTACTTCTGTTTAAAAACACACATGGCATCCTTGATTCAATTTATAGTCATTCGACAAGTATAGATTTTTTCGAGAAAATACTTCATTAAGGGACTTCTTGATTTTTCTTAACTGTATTCGGCTCAGTCTTTAGATGAAGATATCAGCGTTAACATGTGAGTGCGATATAATAGGAGGTACGCCACTGTGGCGATGATGGCAGAGAAAAGGACGAGGCTGGCGGGAATTAGAAACCAGAGATTAACGACTGAGGTGTATGTATGTGATTAATGCGTTGTAAAGCAGACAGGTGTTCCGATCTATCAGTTCACAGAACTGAGCTGAACTGAAAGATAGCTGGTTGGGCGGGTGCTAATTAGCCAATAGAAACAGGAATCTGTCCCTTCGGAAGATGATAAAGGAAAACAACAAGAAGAGTGGGATGATATCTATAATGAGGCGGCAATCGAAAGTGGCGTTGCGGATAAATTGTTCATACGGGCTTAAATAAAGAATAAAAACAAAACAGAAGACGGTGTTGCCGGTTGACCGCCGAAAAAAGCCATTATTTTCCGTTAGCTGTACGATTACGCATATAGTTTCTATAAGACCTTACTTTATAATTGTTATTATTTTACGAAATAGTACCGCTATTGTTACACTTCTAAAAAGAGGGAGCAAAATACTTAACACCTTATTCTTCGTGGTCGTTTTGGTCTCCAAGACTTCCATCAACATAGCGAAAAGCCTGTTTGACTGAGACTAACCTGAAAATGACATCAACAAAAAAACAACTGAATGTATTTGCATAAATCTGCTTTCATTACAAATTATATACATTTAAAACCTACCTAAATAGAACATCAATACGAAGGGCTTGCTTGGTTTTTTTATGGCAGTTATTCTCCTCATTCAGTTGGCGGCTACTTTTTCGCATACATCTGCTCGTATCTCTAAAATGGCGGCACGGATATTTAGTTTAGTTTGTTCATCGTCGGTGAATTACCGTACATCGAGAATTTCCAGGCATCCACGAAAGGGATTTGCACCCTACGATAATTGCGATGTAGGTCGTAAGCATCACTGGCTTTTTTTGGCAAAACTGTTGACCTTGTTCGCTAAAAGGAGATGATCGCACTCCTTTGTGCAAATTATATCGTTGCAAGACTTATGGCTTCAACAGGATAATTTATCCCTCCACGTAACTAGCATCGTCATCATTAATAAAGGATCGCTTAAGTTAGCGGCTGATGTCGAACGTATCCTAGGTAATGTGGCCTAACTTTGCTCGATAGTTTGTATAGGGGTACTTAACATGCAACGTGTGCTACAACAATTCACGGATTGGGGACAAATTTAAGGAAAGTATTTAAGAAAAAGATAGATGTATACGACAAAATAGACTAAAACTGGATGAAGCGAATAACTGCAATGACAAAAGCCATGGAAGACGCCGTTATTGATGTTGTATTTAAGTAAAATTTTGACCATATGAAGCATTTCATGAAATATATTAGGTTATTCCTATTGGCCTCACTTCGAAGTTGTCCGTGACCAGATGGCCCTTCTTGTACTAGGTGAATGCGTAGCTTTCAATTTCTGGTAGTTGCAATCTGCATTCTTAAATCAGACTTATCTCTGGTTCCGTTGCAAGCAGGGCTCTTATTTAGACTGGGTCTTCTACTCGCTCTCCACAGTTGACGGCAATGGCTAATTAGTGTCTACGGTAAAAAGTGAAAAGTTGCATAGTCTGCGTAAAATATAAGGAACCACGTATATACATATAATCGAATAATGAGTTATGCCTAAGAAAAGCCTTTCAGTCTTTAATTGGATATAGAAGTGTTACCATGCTAAGTGGTCATTGGGACAGTCACTGAAATATCAACGTCCATTCACTCTAATTATCAGTCTAACTTATTTATTCTATTTTGCCCTATTTGATAAATCTGCCTAGTCAAATATCAACCTAGTCATAGGACACTTTATGTGGTTAATTGCTGTAGACCTAATAACGCTGATGTTTCTTATACGATGAACACGTGATTTAAAAATGCGAACCACGCTGGGGGGCATGCCAGGCCTCGCAGGTCGTTATTTCCTGCGCTGATACTTCAGCTCCAATCTAAACATTGGTTAATGATACGTAGGATACAGACCAAGCGGACGAAGAAGTCAATTATATTATGTCATCATCTATGTTAAATCCGAGCATCCTAATCCTACTGGTAGCATTTATGTACTCGAATGTTACATTACACATTCAACTTGTGCTGTTATTGTTTCAAAAGGGAGACAGCAACAGCCCCAAGGAGTGTCATGGCTTCCTCCTTATTTAGCACACCAATATTATTGTATTCCCATAGAAAGAGATATGTGGATTCATAGTAAAATTTGCTCTTCTCACTCAGGGGTGCCAAATCAATACTTTCAAGTATTTCATCTAAATGTAATTAGGCCACTGGCGTATGAAACGTAGTATTACAAACGGCACCAAATCCATTGAATTGGTCCTGGAACCTCAGTTGGTGCACAAAGGTTATTCACGAATTTAGAGTTTGTCACAATTATACTTTTATCAGTATAACTGCAATTGGATTAGTTAAAACATTCTAATTGTAGCTATCCCTTTAACAGGACACACCTGTCCGAAAATGAGCAATACAAGCGTATATACATTGATACATATGCAACTGCTGTGAACATTTTAGGAGACAAACCAAGAGGTAAAACTGTGGTATTACTTTGTATGACTTTAGTTTTGTCAGTGCTTTGTTTCTAAGACTGTATCTAAACGAGAACAGATATTTCAAAGATTTCTTTTGCCTGCATGCATGCGCCACTCACTAATCATCGTCAAAATATTCTTTCTTTAATTCGTAAAGATTTATATATATGACGGTAAATAGTGGCGCCGTTTTTTAAATAGTTCCCCCTAATGCTGCACAATATTCGAAAGCTCTCAGCCTCCTTCATCAGTCTGTATCATTTGAGTTAAAAGGTAAACGCAAAATACAATACAAATAAAACCACAAAAATGAACTTCCAGGTCAATAAATGAACTTTCGAGATAAAACTGTGACATCCACATTAGTTCTCGTTCTTTTCATATAGAAGCTTTAAAGCACTTAGTGAGATCTCTGATCTCTAATGTGTGTTGTGCGATTTCTAATCTGATAATGTATCGAAGAGGTATGGTAAAACCTCAAGACAATCGTGTATTCATTGTATCACTTATTATATAGCAATCGGATGGACCCCATCTGTAATGGGCCACCGTGCAGCCGAGGAGATAAATAAAAACTATCCAACGTGACCTAGACGATAACTAAGCCTTTAGGCTGAAACCAAGGTGCAAATTTGTCTAGCTGTGATTCAACAGTGTTGGTTCCCAGTAGAAAAGTCAACGTTGTATGCCGACACCCTCGTCTTACTCTGCGATTTTAGATTTATGGAGAACACAATGAATGAGCAACCTTTACGAGTGGTAAGGAGAAAGCAGATAAATCGGATGGAATTGTCACGGTGATCTACGAGATACACAATGGCTATACTTCTCGAGAGGGTGACGGGTCTTGAATCTCTGTCCGTCGATGCTGACAGCGCCAAGCCTAGAGTATACGACTTAATAGCCGCTGCTAACCGAGAATATATTAACGGAAGTGCGTTTACTTTCGTACTCCTTTGATGCTTGACATCGATAGCTTAAAGACCCGCTCTATATATCTGGCTATAAGATATTTTCCTTTTTGTTAGCAGTTCGTACATCTTCGTCTGATAATTCGATATCGTAAAACCGCAACTCTACACTCGAGGAGATTTCCAAATTTATAAGATAAAGGGAGCTTCGTTTCTTACAAAACTTTTGAGGAAAAGAAGTTTTGCAATCTTTTACTAATTTATACGAATTTTCTCAAAAGAAGAGTGAATAAAAACTGTACTTTTCAATCTATCTAAGCCCAATGAATGTCATACCACTGTGCATCAATGATTTTCTATGAAGTTGTCAATTTCTTACACCTATATTAAAAATTTACATATAGTTACAATATAATACCTATGGTGATCATGTTTAGCAAGTCCAGTCTCTAGATACATTTCGCAGTCAAAAAACAAAACACAGGTTGTCTATGCACCCGTAGTTTAGCCTAGTTTTCTGTCTTTTTCCCAGCAAATGATTAAAGGGAAAATAAAATGAACCCGTATGAAACTGCGCGCACGGAGAAGACAGCCATTCATTGATATACTGATTGCTATGCATTTGATAGGGAAGCAAATCTCCGAGCAGAGAATGAGAAAATGGGTCGCCACTTTTATGTTTGCAGTTAGTAGTTTACTGCTTCTATTTCTACTTCTATACTTCTAGTTTACTGCTTCATGACTGAATAGAACTACAAATCGCGTTGATTAAGTAGCGATTTTTTCGATTTTTATGTCGACCCTTCCTGCACGGGTATGACACGATTAAATGGAGTATTGCTTGAATTCTCGATTAACTCGGCACTTACTTTTTCGGAGGTACAAGCGAAGGTACATGAAGAGTTATATGAAGGTGAAGGTCGCAAGTCATGTGCCATTTTCGAAGATTTGAAGGAACAGCGCTATTTTAAACGCGTATTCAGAGAGTACGTCTTTGTTTTATCTATAAATCGTCGCTGTACAGTCGACGGTGTTAAGTTTGGTGTGTTACCCGTAAGCCAATATCAAGATCAAGTCATCACTATAACCCGAAATCATTAATGATGTTACTGTACACACTGTTTTTCTCGTAGGGCTTCCTAGATTCGAAGATGTTACGCGGCTGATCTAGAACATGGCCTTAACAAACTAAAATTGACCCCATTCCTTTAAATGGAACCTTTAAAACCAATAACTTTTAAACCTTTTATAAACAATTAGTGTTTTTCTCGGGATTCAACGATTTCACTTGCTTTGCATCTTCTCCACCGAGGCGCGACTGTGTATCTGTTTTGAGGCCAACAATCTTGTACCAAAAATGTTCATCAACGTCACCTGTATGTATTCATGCCATTCTCAACTCAACAACGCAATTGTTGTGTTGGCTAGAAATTCGCGAGAAGTCAAGATGGCACTTGTCAACTTGCTTTGCTTGTGCCGCGCAGATAGCTGAAGACCTTTCGAGAACCTATACCTCGCCGACAAACTTCTCTTGCGCGTCAGAAACGACCTCCACAAAGACTTTGAGCTGCGTTAGGTGATCACAAAATAATTTTAGCGATTTCCATTAGCTATGTGGTATGCCGTTTCTTAATTTTTATCTTTTTCTCAATTCCGCTTTGTCGCACAGTGTTAAGCATTTTCGTGCTACGCATGTCAAAGGAGTTTTCTAAAATTACCGTGTATTACGTGCCTATGTGAATTAAGGTGAGCATACACCTTTCTCTCTATCAGAATTTTTATGTCGCCGTGCTTCTATTGAATTTGAAATTTTTTTCTATTCTATATTGGCTATGATACTTAGAGAAAAGTCATTAAGGAAACGATTAACCGTTTATGGAAAGTCATCTATAAGAGACATGCCAAAAGATAATCGGAATATCATGTTCCAACTTTCAAACCATTATAAAACGCAAATACAATGAATAATTATTCATAAAATACTATGAAGTGGTTTCGAAAAATTGAGACATTTATTTTTATGTCATGGATCGCCACTAATATAATTAAAGATTATTAGAGATAGATATTATAAAGCTCCATACATCTGATTATTTATCACTTCCATAAAATGAGTAATAAATAAGCATAACCGTATGGTCCGTTTATATTTAGGCTTATTTTTTGTTGGGTACATAAATAATGTTGTAGTTAAATAGATAGCTACTTCATCTTTGCTAGTATTTATTGCTTTATTGATTTTAAGAGGGCTACATGAGATACTCATCAATTTTTTTTTTGCAAAAATAGAGTCAGCACTTGCGATATATATTGTAAGATAAGTGACTAAAAGGATTTTTAATTACTTTTAATTAAGTCAATTAAACTCATTAGTTATGTTGTTTTGCTTCAGGCGATCTCATCCATTCGTTTGGCTGTAGAGATTGTCTACAACTCTGCTAAAACAACCAAGCTATAACAACAGCAACATAAACCATGAAAAGTGGGTGGTGTGAAACTAACAATATTCGGGCTTCAATAAGGCATAACCTTACCTCCGTTAGGGTAGCACTTCGTTGATGCATCCCCCGTCCCATTTCCCCCGTTGTACGGCAGTTCGTTTTCCGTACAAACTCGTCCTGTCGCCCCTTTAGCATCAAACGTGTTTCCACAGACAGTAGTCGTCCGCGGCCAAGCCCCAATCCGCTGTGGAGGTCGCCACCGATGCCACCCGTTGCAACAAGAATAAACTGCCTCTTTCGGCGATCTCAGCAGCGAGTCCCCAGTCCCGTATTTTGAGGGTAACGCATTTGCCTGCTAATCTTAGGGAGACGTTCTGGTCTAGGCTAGAGCTCGGGCATAAAGAGACTTCGTTTTCATGTTGGGAACCAGCCGTCTGGTGGGATGCCTGACGGGGATACCGCACGTAAAACTAGAAACATGGAAGTCTCACTCTCCATTCTTTAGAATCGAACACGAATCGCGGAAATAAATAGGTCTCGCGGTTTAATGATTAGGTCATGTGTGGGCTTCGTAGATGGGACCAAAATCAGAAGCTGTTCATCAAGCACCGCTAGTGGCTAGGGTTTTTTGTGTCCTTACCACATTCAAACTGTAATATTGCCACGCTTCATATGTCCAAAGGCGTACAGGACATAAAGATTACCTGACCAAAGATACGACCAGAACTTTTTTGGTTAACTTCGCGTAATTACTATTAGCGGATAGTGAAAAAATCATTGCCTAACAATACTTAATCCATTAGATACCTACGCTATCCATAAAGCTTGAAGATTGAATTAATCATACCGTTAAAACGATATTTTTTCATAACATTTGGTAACATTTTCTCTAAGAAACCCAAAAACATTCTATTACTCTTTTCGGTGACCGTATCAGCGCCAACGTATCCATCTGGTTGCGCCTGCAATCGGTAACCTCCCGTGGCCACACACTACTTTTAATATCTTCAATAGTAATAACTTCAATAATTATTCATCTTATAATATTTATTTCCTCTATAAACTCCATAGCCCTGTTAGTTGATTATCAGTTTTTTCCAATTGAAACAGAACGCTATAAATTCATACAAAAATAGTGATTCAAACTACAGTGTCCGCGTTCATTAGCGACATCCAATGTTACTTTAGATTGCTTCATTATACACAAGTAAGTAGTCTCTTTAGCTATTGAAACAGCGATGTTCTACAGGAATTCTAGTAATAAATTCATTTATTCTGTATTCGCCGTTACTCTCCGCCACTTTCTTTCACCTCTTAGCCAATTTATTTTATTTATCCTGCCATGAATTTTCTACTTTCTGTTGAAATATATACATAGCTTTTCGTTACCTCGCACCAGTTTACATTAAAAGCTGTCATTATGGATGCATGTTGCCTGGTTCTGGACCAGATGTCGAAAGGCCAACTCTTAATTAAAATATTATTTATATATAAAAAATTAAATACACTGCTCGTAAAGTTTTGGGCGACAAGTGGTTTCGAAAGCTAAAAATAGTGATGAATATTGATTATTACATATTACAATTTTTGGCAGCTCAAAAGCTTTCGTTTTCTCTAAAACATTGGTGGTTCGCGACGGTAGGGTCATTCTATAATCGTATTTCAAAATAACAGAAATAAAGAGGCGCTACATGGGAGCATATTAGTGGAAAAGATATCCGTCACCCCAATGATGGTGAATAGCCACTTTCAGCCGCGCAGTGTAACCTGACCTTTGCTGACGCTTCCCGGATAGGAAAAATCTGACTGACTATTGCTAAAGTTCTGGAGTTATTATTTTTATTAGAACTGAATTCAATTCAGCTGAAAGTAAATGGCAGCGAATCAACTAAACCTTTCGCGACAAGCATGTACTGTATTGTCGTTTTTAAAAGAAACAATCTCATCACTTCGTCTTCTTATTGAACATATATGTAAAAGACATATATGTACATATATATATCTAATTTAACTGTTTAATAATATATAGAACAAAAAATCTGTTATTTCTATACCTGCATTTACATAAAAACAAGCATTTTAGTGAAACGTTTCCTATGCATTAAAAGTATCGTCCCCGAGGAACATGTTTATTCGATACAGCTACCATCAACCGCGATTACAGCTTCAATTCAGGAGTTAAAATACTGTAATTTTTAAGATATTTCTTTTTTAATCCGCAAATAACGTTTTAATGATAAGCAAGCAATATTGATAAGTATAAACTCGTTGAAATGTCGTTCAAATACACTACGTACAAAAAATTAGTAGGATTAAATTTTGGGCTGATAATAAGCCAAAAATACATATGCTCAAAACGGCTAGAGACTTCAAAAGGTATAAAATAGTACGAAAAGCCTCGAGAAGACTACCGGCTGAAGCTTATCTGGACGCAGTTGACAATTGATATTTCGCTGTTCATACTGATCGTCTATCTCCGCCTAAAAAATCCAGATGTATCAAATATAGCTTTTTGAGTCATTTTGATTATATTTCGAGCCTTTTAGATTCAAGCTCTCTTGAGGATCTCCAGACTCGCCTCATAGAAATGTTTTTCGAATTTTTCAGACCCCGCACGAAGCTTGGAAACAAGACATCGCATAATAGCTGATCTACGTTCCAGTTGCGAAAACGAACTATTTGAATTTTGAAACTGTTTTCCGCGGTAGCGATTTCGCTGTTTTGTTCTAAAAAAAAACTGGCTTTCTTCTAGTGCCACAAAGTAGCAGGTGAATTGACGCCTGCTTTAATAAAAAACTTGACTAAGTTGGTCCGTATTTATATGCGTTACCTTCAATATATATGACGTGCGTACGCCTATCCATTTTTCGTAATATATTAAGTACTGCCTCTTCATCCGGCATCTAAAAAAAAAAAATATATATATATATATATATGGTGGAACCAAGGTCACTTAACACTTAAAAAGACTTCATTTTACGTGAGAGTGACATTGGAATACAGTACGATAGAAATGAGAATGAAAAAGAGGTAAGTAAAAACTATCAAATTGTCAAGTGACTTTTGCCTCACCTATCTAAATATAGCTATATATATGAAAGCGTATTATTCGAACACAAAAACAATTTTTTTTGCCCTTCTTCAAGATCGTAAATTTACTCAGTTTCATGACTATGCCGAAAATCAGTTGTCATTATTTTCCAAACTCATAGAACAGCCTAGGCCTTTTTCGGAGCCAATTTACCATTCGCAGTTTATTGTTTCGACTGTGCCTTGTTCTCGGTAGCAAAAAGCCCTGTAAATACAATCCACCTCTGTCTTACTTTACGTACTCGTATTGCCTTTACTAAAATTTAGTGACGCCACGATATTATGCATTTTTCATTTTTGCAAAAATACCAACACCGAATGATGGACTCATTCATTTGCCCGCAGGTAAATTAAAACTTAGTCTGATAATGTCAAGCACGGTAATACCCGTTAAACATATGTACAATTTAATATCCACTAGACATAACACAACCCGATAACACCACCTCAACGAGTTTATGATATAGTAGAGAAGTTTTAGCATAAATATTTTTAATGTCGATCCGCTTACGGGTAGGTTAGTTGTACAAGCACATACCTTTACATGCAACCACGAACTTTATGATTAAATGTGTATTAGTTATTAGAATATATTCTATGAAATAAAACCAGGGGGAGAGAGCACGAAAATACAACACGAGGTGAGGGAAAGTAAGCTTAGCAACAGTTTTAGTGGGTCCACTTGTTTTCTAGCTTTAAAGCCAAGAAAAAAAAACCTTAAAGTAAGAGAACGACGAATAAATTGTGCTAACCTGGACATGGGCATAAGTTACTTTAAAATTTTGGCAAGAATAATGGAATGCCACCCTCCGGCCCACACCTATATTCGCAGTAAAGAGCATTATCTTGGTTATTAAAAATGATTTAAACGGCACAGAGCTAATTTGCTTTCTCATACATCTCCTTATTGAACACGGACCCTTCCCGTGTAACGTGTCACGTTGTAAATAACGTATAGGAGAAGCTCCTTTGATCACTTGGGTGTTATACCCAAAGAGCAAAGGAGACGGCGCCCCACATAAAAAACAATGTGCTACGCTCGAGTATATCCGCTATAAACGTTAACATCCAAATACTCTTAACAGAGGAAATAAAAAGGTTGCACACTTTTGTGCACATTTAGAAAGGACTGCGAAGCAGAAACAAACTGGCTGGAAAGGTCGTAGTAAAAATAGGCAATTCAAGGGAAGGGCGGCAAGATCACCATAGACAGAAACAGCTTAGGTAGACGATTCAAGGAACCAAAAACAAATGTTTCGAAAACAGGTATTCTTATTGTGAGCCAAATCTATATCAAATTTAACAGATCCTGTTGTAGTTTATAATATGTATTTGCAATCAATTTTACTGTCCCTGTTAAATTCTACTATCATATTAGGCGGAACTGATACGGTTAAATCACACTGAAGGTCCTAACTATACACGACTATGGCGATATTACACGGGTATTGCACCTAACCGAAGTAAAACACAGCTTAATTGTCCCCAAATGATTTATTTCACATTTTGCCCGCCTTTGCATAAATGGAACGCGGCTAGCGGGTGGCCACTACTGGCCAAATGTTCCGGGTGAGCGTTTCCTTTTCATATTAAAGAACAGCTGCCGTAGCTGCCACTGCAGCCGTCGCCGCAGCCGCCGGTGGCTTTGTATTGTCCTGCTTGTTGTCCGAGCGGGTCTCGACATTGTCGTCCTCGTACTTGGGCACCATAACGGTAACTTTGTCGGGTAGCATGAGAGCGGGGCCACGCTTGCCTTGCGCGTCGAACGGGTGCATGATCTTCACTTTGATACCAAGTACGCCCTGTTTGAGCAGTACATGACGGACGGCAGTCTCAACATAGTGGTTTGTTGGATCGCCAGAATGAATCATGAGACCCTCGACGAATTTCATGCTCTTCGCGCGCTGGCCTCGAAGTTTACCAGAGACGACAACTTCACAGCCCATAGCTTCAGCCTCCATAATGCAACGGAGAACTGAGTAGCAAGCCCGACGAACAGCAAGGCCCCCAATCAATTTGTAACGGAGGGATTCACACTGTGTGATGGCACACAGGCCACGAGCCGACACCTTCTCGGCGAACAGATTGACCGTACCCTCCTAAAAAAGAACACGAAAATATGGGGCGAGCAGAAAGTTGAATTGTTAAATAATGTGAACGCAGACAATGTTATACACTAGCGTCTATGTTAACTAGATCGGTTTACCACGTACTCATCAAGAAGACGCTTGCTGGCAGCATTGAGTGCCCCTATTAGCTATTATTATTACTCGAACTTTAACGTTGACGTCTACCACAAAGGTGTTACAAACAATTATTGACACACAATTGAAAGCATGAAAGCAAGCATGCATGAAAGCATGAAGCATGTGTGACCGCCTTGGCTACTAATTCTAGTGGCTTGTTCTTTAAAGGACTACCCGTACGGTTCGCCAGTCGATAATATAGCAGTTGTAATGAGGATTTTACAATTTGTTATCTAAGCCTTGCGAATTATCTTAGGCTGAATGGAACTAAACTTAAAACAAGAAAATCAACACCAGATTTACTAAATAATACAGAATCGATTACAGTGGCACCAGCCAGCTACTGCTGCAATACAAATAAGGAGTATCGGTACATAAATGGCCAATGTCTCCTTGTTTGCGAATAGAAAAATATGGAACAAGTACACACGTCTATGAACATCTATTGATTAATAGATTCAAAGTCCAGCACAGTGATAATACACTTAATTTTCTGGTGCCCTACCTTGAAGTTGAATCTTTTTTGAACAACAGCGGTAAGTTCACGGATCTTACGTCCCTTCTCTCCGAGGACATCTTGCGTACGAGTGGCCATGATGATAATGTCAGTTTTCATCGCGCCGTTGCGCACCTCTACGCCCGAGTAACCATTTTCGGCGAGCTCTCGGCGAAGGAACTCGTTCAACTCAGCATTGAACACTCCGTCCGCAACAAACTATATTACAAAAGCACACCGTTGAGATATAACACAAAACAGAACAAAAAAAGTAATTACAAGTAACGGAGCTTTTCTTTTTTACCAAAATTTACTGCTTGAGTTAACAGTGTACGTTAGCCGCTTCGTGATAACTGAAAAAGCCTCGCAGAACACTGTCAAACTGTCGTTTTAGAAGCTTGAGTTGACAGAGTCCTAAATGACGTCGTATAAACTTCCAGACTGGTGTCACAAAATCTGACTGGTGATGTGCCGCGAAACCCACATTGCTAAATTGGTTCAGTGCCCAGTAATTCGGCTCAAACTTAGAAGAAAATTTACTGTCTATTTCAGCTTCCCAAGTCCTACAAATTCGTTACTTTTTGCGCTCATATCCTGCGATTAACACAATGCCACAATACAGTAACGGAGCTAATAACTCCGGCTCAACCATATAGCGT
This sequence comes from Varroa jacobsoni, assembly GCF_002532875.2. NCBI lineage: Eukaryota > Metazoa > Arthropoda > Arachnida > Mesostigmata > Varroidae > Varroa > Varroa jacobsoni. Next base: position 767,446 of record NW_019214288.1, read on the forward strand.
GTCATGGCTTGCTACGGCGGTTCTGTCCTACGCTCATCCGTACAAATCCCTGATACAATGAATATCATTTCACACAAATCATATATGGTATTGATCTACAGACACTTCTTTTCGCACTGCACACAACTACCTCGCAAAAATATAGGTGAATTTTAATAAATTACCCTGCGTTTCTTGCTTAGTGCCGTCGCCATGGTCGGGCCTTGACGAAAAAAGAACAATCAAAACACAGCGACATCCGGTTTCGGAAATCTATCGGATGTAAACACATATATGGTACCCTTTTCTCCGAATTCTGTTTTAGTAACAAGTATAGTTCTTGTTCACTGTCTGTTTTTGAATCTGCTAATCACATTGATAAATCAAGATTTAAAAATAGGTCATGAATCGAACTATTTTAAGCAAAAAATACTGAGTTTTTTAAAGACGAGAGTGGAGCAGACGATGTTTTGCTAACAAATGGAAATATTCCAATCTTCGAAAATTTAGAAATGCCATGTGATTCCCAGCAACAATATTGTTTTTTACTATGGGACATAAATAATTTATGACATGTTTAGATACCGAAATGGTTGTCGCTCGCCTATTGCATAATGATTTTTGCATTGGATACAAAATTTAATTGGGACTTGGCGACGTGATAAGAGTGTGTTTTGCTGTCAGAAAAGAACTAGAAGTTGAGCTTGAGGCGATTCGAATATGAAATTGTGTACAAAGTGTTCGACACGCAAGGCCTGCTTAAAGCGGCCAAAAACCGGCGACCCCTTGTGCAAAGAATGCTTCTTCGAGGCATTTGAGGAGGAAATCCACTGGACAATAACAACATTCAAGGCAGGGAAAATGTAGATCATTGTCTATTAGATATTTAATATGTCTTTAAAAAACAGCTTTAGAATAAAGAGATAGAAGTGCGCACCATCGCAATATGTGAAAATACGATCCAACGTATTTGAGTATGGCACAATTTGTATGAATAAAGAACGCGGCTTATTTTTCATAATCTGAAGCAAATTTATTTGTCAAACTAAACATATGACCCAATAATATAATATCATGTTAATAAGAATAATAATAGTATGTTTGTCGTTTGTCCGTTTTATTTTATTGTTATCAGCGATCTGTTATTCCCAAAAAATTTAGTCCGCCTGAAAGTATAAAGTACCTCAGACCATGTCAAGCAATATTTTGCCTAATTCGGAATGTCACTGGTATTTTAGTTATTTAATCCAGGCGAGTATGTAGCGATTGCTGCATCAGGAGGTAAAGATTCAACGGTGCTGGCCCACGTAATAAAGCTCCTTAATGATCGTTACGGGTACGGCATAAGGCTTGTGTTGCTTTCAATTGATGAGGGAATCACCGGATACAGGTAATAACTACCAATGGTAACGTTTTTAAAAAAGCACTTGAAATAAAGACACGATAATAACATTTCGTGACTAGAGATTATTGACCATTGCCAAATTTTCATCCTTAGTTATTTCTTTCAACTGCAATTAAACATACTGCAGGCTGGGCCTCTCGGAAATTCATTAGCCCTTGCATGGCCGCATTAATAGGTGTCTTTTAGGCTATATTCGATTCATCTTATTTTGTAAATTTCAGAGACGATTCGTTGGAGACTGTAAAGCGGAACGAACATCAGTACAACATTCCTTTGAAGATTTTGTCATATAAAGATCTGTACGGATGGACAATGGATAAGATCGTTGCCGCAATCGGGAAGCGTAGTAATTGCACATTCTGTGGAGTATTCCGTAGACAGGTTAGTATTATATATTGCAGAAGGGAAGTTGATGTACCTACAAATTGTTTTGAAAGCGATGACCTAGAGTTTTTTTTTTTTCTGGAAACGAAGTACTTAAGAACACAAATGTGATTTTTATGAATTTGCCATAATTAAAATTAAAATTGATGACCTGTTTTCTCTGCAGGCCTTGGATCGAGGTGCCATGCAGTTAGGTGTTACTAAAATGGTAACTGGGCACAATGCAGACGATATCGCTGAAACAGTGATTATGAATATCCTTCGGGGAGATATTGCTCGGCTACGGAGGTGGGCAAGCCATTTTATGTATTTACAAGTTATTACTTCCATTGCTAGATATTCAAAAGAGCCATACTTGGCTACTAGATCGATCTGTTACTGTTTGTGATCGAGACATTAAGACTCCAACATTAATATTGTTCTCCGACAAATTTCTTGCTTAAAATATCAGCTTCCTGCCGGGATTTTAGCCATCTAAGCGCCTATTTCCTTTTATTTCGTGTACGTAATGGAAATTGTTTTATGTGGACTGTGCTTTCAGATGTACGTCTATTGTCACAGGCTCCGACGGGCTTATACCTCGTTCAAAGCCGTTTAAATACACATACGAGAAAGAAATTGTTATGTATGCGCATTTTAAAAAACTTGACTATTTTTCAACAGAATGTATCTATTCGCCGAATGCCTATCGGGGTCATGCGAGAGCCTATATCAAAAACCTTGAGTTGCAGGATCCGTTGGCTATACTCAATATTATTTATTCAGGAGAGTGCATGGACGTGCGGGATGATGTTCGCTTGCCGTCCAAGCGAACGTGCAAACGTTGTGGGTACATTTCGTCGCAGGAGGTGTGCAAGGCATGCGTTATGCTTGAAGGACTAAATAAGGGCATACCGCGGTTGGGGGTTGGAAAAACAAGCAAAGTAAATAAAAAAATAGAGAATCTCAAAATTTCGTCCGACAGAAGGATAAAGGGGGGTGATGAACTGAAGAACGTAAACATCGCTAATGATAGCAACGACAAAGCGAATAAATGTACTAACAACGACAATCAAGCCTCCGATACATGCAAAAATAAAATTAAGAGCTCGCTTTTGAAAGAGACCACGTTAGACTGGTAATAAATTGTTTGTCTTTGTTGTTATAGTTTCTTTATATCATGTTTTTCTTTCTAGACAATTTTTATTGCTATAGAATAGTTATTATGTTAATTGAGGAGCGTTTCGTGTTTCAACTCATTACGTTGAATAGTCCAAATGGAATTCGACTTGCATATAGGAAGAAGATATACTTTGTCACTGGAGTCGCGCCCTGTTTAGTTGGAAACATTTCGCTACTTCACCCCCAAATTACAGCAGTGTAGAATAATAAGGAAAAAGGCTAAAAGCAAAAATCCTGGTCTATATTCTCTTAAGCCTTTATTAGTGGAAATTATTAACGAGCCTCAATTGCATCTGACCGACGCCGAACTTTCCGATTTCTGTGATAAGCCGTCTGTAATGCTGTTCTTTATAATTTGGTTTATTGGATAAACGGCAAAAGGGACATGAAACAGTTCGTACAATACAAGTACCTTTTAGCGGTGCGAACAGTAAACTCAGGCTATATAATCATTCACACACAGCGAAATATGGACAATACAGATGAAAACACATTCAAACATTCCCGTCCAGTAGAACCCCAGTACCACTGGGAACTTAAAGCCATATATTCCTAACTCTAACCTCGCAACGCGTGCTCAAAGTGGTGCGGATTTGCTGGGAACTTGCTAATTTGTTAATGAAGCATAATACTGTGATAATTTTGAGAGCTTGCTGTTCACACCAGCTTTGTGGCAGACAAGATTGTTGTAAAGCATTCCAAAACAAGTAGAATGATTTGTCATTTCTATTAAAAAAAAAATATGTAGATTATGTTAAAATTTATATAAAAACAATGGACAGCTAATTGCTACAAAGATAAATTTGATCTTGCATAAAGCATTCATTGAAGATGGCCAGAGTCCACTCAAGTGTAACTTAACACGGTAGCTTTCTCAGTGCCAAAGATGACTCATGTGTGTGTACTGCATTTTCCTTTGATATCTCGAATGCTAGTAATAAAGCATAGCATAGTAATCTATAATATCTAAGTAGATAGTTTACAAGTCTAACCATGTTGGCGAGTTTTGTAAACGCGTGGTTCGTGCAGATATCTATTTATAATGGTTAGGTATCACCGAGCGCATTGACATAATAGTATCTATGCGACGATTGCGAACGCATTGCTATTGGTCACAAGAAGGATATCGGAATCTCACAGTAATTTCAAACCTTTCCTCGTTTTTTTAATGTAGCCTCTTTGGCAATCTAATAAAAAAAATTATAAGGGTGGAAAGTTTGTCTCCTCGCAAACGTTATATGGTTTAAATATATTCGCTTATACAGTTCCGCGCTTTGATGCACTCACTGCTTCTGTAGACTGTGTAACAGAACGTTTAATTCCATCTTTTTCAGAGTGTCTTAAATGCGAGTGAAAGCGTAGCTGCGATCATGGATTTTTTTTCTTTTCCTAGCAGCCGCTACGATATAAAGGAATGTAACATACTAAAACCACCTTTTCACTGCTCAGACCGACCTACTGACAACGTTTTTGTGAAAACATGTGAGGTTAGCGACAAAGATAAGCAGGAAGTAAGCAAAATGTCCCATATCATTTCAGGAACGTGGTACCTGCCGAATTTGCCTGTATGTTTGTTTTAATAAATTAGTAAATTTCACAGGGATTTGTTTGCTGCTATCATTGCGTAGACAAACTATTTTTACTTTTTACGCGTCTTTTTGATAAATTCTAGTAGCTATCAATGATTTTAACTCCTAATTAGAGCCTTTCGAGTAAGAGTTTGAACACCTAGTGCAAGTGAGCACTTTAGTCAAGGAGGTGTTTGTGATAATTATAGGCCACAATAGAGTCGTTGAAAAAAATATGGCGTTACTGGGAACTTACATTCGTTTATCATTGCTACTTGACTTGAATTGGTAAGTAGGAAACGTTGATACTCACCTATTGATGAAGGTATTTAAAAAAAGTCGTGAGCGTAACGACCTTCGTTGATCAGTTTTTCAAACATTGTCAACTACACCGAACGGAAAATCGTCATTCTCGAATAGCAGCTATATGCATCTTCCTCGCGAACGTTCATCATCACGTTTGCAATCAGAGGTGTAATAAAGACCAGGGGTCATATCAATATCCCGTCAATGCTTTGTTACTGGCCTGAGTAATAAATTCAGTAAAAAAAAACATTGTAATAGTGGCAAATAATAATTATGACTATAACATCACATGAGTATATAAACCCAGAAAAGCAGCTTCTTCTTTTTACTTTATTTCGTCCCAAATACTTACATAATCTTGTACGAATAACTCTAACAGTGTATATACCTACATCCTTTGCTGAGATAACTAAGAGAGGTTCTTTTCAGCAAAAATTTCTCATGGGTTGCAATATATTATATATATGTGTTACATTTTAGTTGATGACGAACACACATCCATATGGAACAACTGGACAAATCACTTGTTTGGTCTATTTGATGGCGCTGTGTACTCAGAAAAAGTTAAGGAACGCGTGACAATTATAAAATTCGATTTGGATGTCTCAATAAGACAGTTGTCTCTTATAATTAAGCACGTAGTTGCGTGTTCCTTATACTCCATAAAAATGTTGACTTCACTGAATTAACAACCATGATTTGTTCACAAAAGCTATGAGGCTCTATAAATAATAGAGTAGCCACGGCGAAGTACTTGATATACCTCATAACCTTTATAGTTGCCACGCTGGGCAGTAATTAGAGTGATAAAAGATAATGAATGCAAAGAGGACTAGAGCAACGTATGTCCACACCAATGCTTTCTGCTTTTCTCACGTAACGCTGAAAATCTGAGTAATTAGGGGCAACAAGCTGTTGCAGTAACAATGCTTCCTGCACACTCGACAGATGGGCGTTAAACAATTTGTAGCGTTTTTTCGTAAGGTGGTACTGCTAAGTTTTACGCACGGTATCGCCGTTCGGCATTCCATCATACGGCTGGCTCCTCGTACGAAACGAGCTGTTTTTATATATAAGGACTCGAATTCAGACCACAACATGTCCCTAAAATGATTATGCAAATTTGTTACCCACTAAGCTATCGCGGGTGTAGGTCTAGTAAAATATGGATCAGCATCAAATCAAGTCAGAGGATGAACTGATGTGTCAAGCCGGCTATGCACACATACGTTGTGGAACCCTCGCTTAATCCTAGTGACCGTTCTTAGACAGCGATATAATCAACAACATCGAGCAGCAAGTTCCGCTCACTCGACACAAAGCAGAATATGAAAAAACCATATGGGGGTTCAGAACGAAACTCGCTGGTAAAATTAGACTGCATCTATCAGGAATGTTAAGGGTTGAAAGCACTAGGGAACCTCCTGTTCAAGGGAAACCATTCTCCTCATTAGAACAACTGGTACAACTGTTGCTACGACCCTGTGGGTTTTAATCTGTCGAGTGCCTTAGTTACTTATATGGTACCTGATACGAATAAATAAGAACTCCTCCTTGTAGAAGACATTTACGCAGCTCACAAGGGTTTGTACTTTAAAAATTAATTTTCAGATATATTAGTGATAATGCCATGGAATGGCGCGGAAAGTTTTGCTTAAAGACTGTGCTCTTGTTCTAGATATTTGGATATATATGTATGTGTTGTGCCTGTGTAAAGTGGCATCTGATAACGCAGACTTGAAGTACGTAGATATTGTGTGTAAACTTGAGTGCTTTGCTAGGATAATCGCAAACATGCAGTTATTGGTGGTTCAAGTTTCAACGTAAGCGAATTGTTACTATGGGATATTGTTATCATGCCTTTCAGTAAATCTGTTAAAAAAAAACCTAGATAAGTCCTGCAAGATTCACAAACCGGACAGCCAACAACCGATGGAAAGAAACATGGCTTTACATCGAGGCTGACATTCTGACTCTTGCGGGGAGGTTGCCTTTTGTGGTTTTCGCCAGGGGCTTGAAATGAGCCTAGTTCGCCAGGGGCCTCGTCCACGAAGAACGCGATTCAGACCCAACATGACTAAATACACATAAATATATACAGAAACTTTGAGCTTTGGCTATAAAGCTTATTCTATACTATGGGCACTGTATGATTTCTTCATCGTTGTGCATGCGGTTTAGATTACGTGATGAATTAAAATTATTATTTCGTTCTGTTGGACTTGTAAGAGCCTGTTGATATGGATTATCAGCCTGCAACAAAACATATGGTCTAACTTTAATCTTAACAAGTTTTCGTCAATAGTTGAAATGTTTCCAGCTTACCTTCAGTACTGGCATTAAGCATTACGACAACGAACTTATTCAATGTATAAAAAATATACAGCTGAAATTAAACAGCTTATCGTAATACCTCATACGTCTCACCTTTTGGACCTTCATTAAGCTCATATTGTAAGTAAAAATCTTATGTGAGATTTTTATTGGTCGTTGTAAATGTTGATGTCCCACAACAACCATAGCTTATGCGCACGAACTAGCCTCTCAAATTAATATGCTAGAAAGGAATATGTGAATTTTTTTATACCACCATGTATGATAGATATGCCCTTGACACCTTATTGCTTGATTTATTTCTCCATCCCCAGTCCAATAGAACAACGCAGCTCCTAATGATGGAGTCACTTATTCTATCCTATCATTTTTTTTATTAACGCAAGTATCAAAAGTTCGTTTGGGCATGCAACGCAATGTTCTTCCATCTCAGTAGACAATTCCTTATTTTATATATAAACAGAATACAAGTAAATCCTCATTTTTATTTTTGATCCTTACGAAACTTGTTAATTTTTTTATCATTAGGAATAGGATTTTCAATTATTTCCTAAGTAACTACTTGTATGATGTCTAATTGGAACTAATGCAACACGTTTCACCTGCAAACTTATGGACTCGGCCGTTAAACATCCACTTGACGTACAACTGGCGAAATTTAAGAGTTGGAAAAAGAGTCAGCGCTGATTCCAATTTTTATTAGTGGAATCCAAGAAACCGAACAGACGCGACAACAGAATCTAACGAAGGGTTTGGAAATCAATATACACCTCGATTCTATTATAATGGCAAGTGCGGCTTAAGTTAGCACTTAGGGTTTTCTCCGACACGGTCGTGAACACTTTGCCGATTGCTCACGGGGACGCACGTTTTATTCAAGTTTCAAAGATGAAGGACCAAACAACTGAGAGAAAACAAATATTTCAGGATATCATGGGATATTTTTAGGTAAATATGACCATGTAGGTTACTAAAAATTCGCTCATACTCTGGAACTGACTAACTCTTCTGACAGATTTCCTGCGTACAACATGGAAACTTAAGTGGATCCCTGCCTTTCTTAGCACCTTTTTTTAAAGCGCTGACTCTCTCTGGAGCTCTGGTGGCCCTAACTAATATAGTTTGATCAATGACGTCCGACTGGAGTTACGGAGACATGTGCGCGGCATTCCTACCCAAAATCACCCCGTTACCTATATTTCGCACACGAAGACAATTTAATTCATTTTAGCCCTTTAGCATTCGACTAGCTTACCTGCACTATCTGAATATTAACCCTATGTCTTTCGCTACTTCCTGACAATCTGCGTATTTAAGACGACCTTATTGTCAGCACTAATTGCTAGATGTATTATTACTATTATTAAAACACGTGAAATTTGCATTATCAAATAATTGTTGAGGCGACTACTTTATTTCAGTTTACTAACTAAATTAATATGTTCAACAATGTTCAGAAATCCGACTGTACAGCCGACGATAGCTGCATATAGGCATAAGGGATCTGTGTGAACATACGTTATTACCGAGCGTCGAACACGTTGTGGTTCTTTGTCCGTCGCTTGTACATAATACGATAACCACACTCGCTGCAAAAGTAAATAAAACCACAGCGTTATATATAGTTTTTTCAATGTGTTAAGCCCGGCTATTTTGCGCAATTTATATTTGATAACCATAATCATGCAATGTTGTTCTGATTGTTTTCAAATTCATTCAACAGAGTCGATTAACAGTCGATGGCACAGAACGGTTGAGATGTCATCGATTGCTCAGTGGAATATTTTTCGACGTACACGTAAAGCATACCTACTGTGTACTAGTCGAAGCATTCGTATATACTTCGTGTGTAATTTGCAAACAACAATTTTTTTCCTGCTGCACACCAATTGTTTACCAATTGCGTAACTTATTAAAAAAATAAAGCTATGCCAATAACAAAATTAGTGTCCACCTTGCAATATGAGTCAAAATGGTAATGGAGCATGGTAGTCAAGCAACGTAAGTCAAATCGTACATCGAACACAACTGTTTTCGCACACTTCCAATTGTACCGCTTGACGAAACGTTGCTTACATTTAGTTATGGACTATCTACAAATTGGGAAAAAGTATAACCAGAGGTTGTTTGTCTTACCGACAACGGATGGGATCGGAAAGTTTCATTTCGTTTTCATGATGACAGTCTCCACAGATGTATACCATCGGCGGGGGCTTCGATAGTGAACTACTGTTTCCCGGCTTATCCGACATCTTGTTCGCTCTCGATTGTTAACTTGCTCACGATTTTACAGAATAGTCGACTATTGTCGATACTAGCCAGCTATATCTCGGTTGATGTTACCAGCGTATCTCAGTTTGGCAAACCGGTCGACAGCTAACAATGTCTCACACTGCCTCTCAAAACGCAATTACAGCTGAAACAAATCACCATAATGTGCGCTCACCTCTCTTGACTAGATGCAGCCTTGGACTAGACACGAGCCCTGCATCAAACAACTCCATTGCCTTTTATATTCCTATCTTCCTCTCTCTACCATGACAAGCCGATAACCTAAAATAATAAGATAAGATATGAAACTACGAGTACAATTGTCCTATCCACACACTCAAATGAAAAAATGCATCCGGTCGCAGGTCGCGTATCTAGCCATCGGGGACGAGCGATAGACCGAAACCTGGTCCGGGTGCAAGCAGCAGCGCCAGCACTAGCTGACCACTGAACTCAATTGAACCCGAGGAAGTGCTCGCCAAGCTCGATTGGCCGCGTCGCTTTTGCCCAGTGCTAACGCAGACAGTACCGTCAAATAACAGTAGCGGTACGCAATTGTTATTTTCAGTGACAGTTGGGTCAGCAACGGCAAGAGGCTTTCACGTCGCGGCGTCTTCGTCTGCTGTCGGTGGCCACTGCAGTGACCGTCGTTGCCGCTGACCTGGTCTGCTGGTTCGTCCCCTTGTCGCGGCTCGCACCGTCGCTGCCAGCAGCAGCGATAAAAGCCGCTAGGGGGCCGCCGCACAGCTAGACAAGCGATCTCCTGCTAGTCGTAACAAATCAACGACAAGATTGTTGTTGCGGTGAGGCCGATTCGGACGGGGGAGTCAAAAGCGGGCGTCTTCTGACGGTCTTTACTACTTCTTCTGGCGAGTGCCGTCGTAGCACGGGGTGGGCGCGAGATCTGCCGCTGCTCCGACCACTTCTATTCGAAGAAGCTTCTGGGGCCATTGTGGATAGTAGCAGTACTGGAAATCATTGTAGTATTATCATTAGCAGTCGCAATAGCTGTGTAATAATAACAAGACGAGCGACTTCAACAGCACGGGCTTTGTGTCGAGTGCGGTCTCGGAAGTTGTACTGCTAATGAAGTCGTAGTTTGTTAGTATGCAACTGCAGTGTTGTGTTGCAGCTTATCTTGTACGATGTTAGTGCCGGTGTAATGCCAGTTAACGCAGCACCAAAGGCAACTTATGCGTATGAATAGTGGCCATTACAGTAGTATTAATGTATAGGTGATAAAAGGCAAAGAACGCTGGCTGGCTGGCTGGCTGGCGGTTTTGTTCGGTTCAGTGTACTACTGCTGCTGCCGTCGCCTGCTGTGTCTGTGCTGTGTTTTCTAACAGCAGATAGCAGGCGCCCTCGTTGGAATCGCTGAGGACGCCGGCTTGCCGCGTAACGTTACGCAGGTCGCGTCCAGTACTACCCCCTGAAAAGATCGTGTGCTATTACAACAGAACAAGGTGCCGCGGTGGAAACAATCGAGATTCGGCGGCCGCGGTGAGTCGAATTGTCAATGCTGAAATCAACAGTACGCGGGATTCTATTGTTGTTGTTCATACGAAATATAAAGTAAGTTGAAGATGGGGCCAACAAAGACACGACAGCGGCGCGTACCTGTAAACGCCTCCGTCTATGAAAGTTTGAACTAATTTAACTTCTGATTTTAAAAGAAGTTTGTTATATAAAATAGATCAAGTTGTGCGCTATTTCTTTTTGTTGTTATTTTTCGTTGTCGATCCGACACGCCAGTGTTGTTGGCGCCGAAAGGTCCGTGCGATCTTTGCCCTCAGGAAAACGATACACAGGTGTTATGATGTGTATAAACGAAAACATGTCGTTTATATTACATGGGAGACCTGGTCTACATTTGCTCTAGTTAGAATGTAACACTCTGCAAGTAAAGTAAAACTATTTTATTTCATTAATGCTGTACAATTAAATGCCACACGATTTGTTTTAATAAAGAATGAAGTGCTATAATTAGATTACGTGTGTTAGACTGTCCAACCGGCAAGTGAATCGACTAAAGACTATTTGAGACCTTTACGTCGAAAATTTTTTAGTGATATTACGCTGTATGGTTTTACAGGCGCATTTATAGACTTTTCGGTTAGAAGGTTTACGACGGGGTTATAGTTCTGGGGGAAATGACCAGGACCAATATTTCATGACGGAACTGGTACAGCAAAAAATGAAATAGACATGTACTGATAGCGCACATAAAGAAGGCCCGCAAAACTCATTCATCCTGCTAGAAATGACCCATATTACATAATCTATGTATTTAGAAACGCGTAATGTGCATAGCTTTAACAATTGAGTTAGAGCACACCTTTGTGTTTCTACTCCATTTAATCCTAGGACACAGGGAATATCAGTTTAATATGTACTTCATTTCTTAATGTTATATATAATTAAGTCTTGTTGATAAATTTTAGATACGCCGAAGATGGATAAGTCGTTAATTCGGCCACGAGGCCGACCGCCGCAAGCTGTCAAGAGATCTCGTCACAGCGACGGACTTTCGGAGCCAGCTGCTCCTCCAGCTCGAGGTAAAAAAGAAAGATGCTACTATAAGGGCAGTCTACGACCGCCGTTGTTTATAACCACTTTTCTTTAGAGGACTATAAATTCTACATGTGCGGTACTACAATCTCTGAAGAGAGTACACAACTCACTTTACGAGGAATGAAGCTTGTGCGTTTTGTTGGTGCAAAATCGCCCACGTCAATATATAAATAATTTGATTGTAAAATCAGCACTTATGATTACTCCTCCATGATTTCACTGGTGCATTGAAATATATTGGGAACAAACACGTACATCCAGTACTCTTTGTAAATTAGAAAACAGGATGAAGCGAAATCACTGCATCAAAATTAATGATTGTTTTACTAGCATGGCGTTCCTACCTGTCGCATCAAAAAAAAACTTTATCGCTTTTATTTCGTTAATATATAATTAAAGGGACAGCGTGGTAAAATCGCAGATGTGTGCATAATATAATTAAAATGGCAGTACATGCGGTGGACCTATAAGGAAATCCTCAGCTAATGTCGACAGACTCTTCGGCCTTTTTTTCGGTTCAACTTTCTACACAGAAAGTGAAATTCGAACGCGCCGAAGTGCTGGGGCCAGCACTCAATTGGGTGGACTCGGACACGACAACACAGTCACCCCATCGCCTCCCCGAAAGAAAGCCGCTCACGACAACTCCAAGGTACAGAATTCGTCATCCGCTTCCACTCCTTCCGAAAGCAATGGAGCTTCGGCCAATGGCGAGGGCGGCACCGGGCCGCTAGCTCGTCAGGGTTCTGGAGTCAACACCAGCAGCAACGTTCACAGGACGCGCTCTAACAAGCAGGTGTGCCTATTGCGACGGGTGGTGAACGTTGTAACGCTAGATGTCCTAAACTTTGAGATGATAATCTGATTTAATGTTATGCGCATTTTAACATTCCTTTAATAGAACTATGAAATGGCCGTAACGCTGTAGGGTTTAGCCTAAATCTTATAACCTAAACCTTACGGCGCAAGAGATGATTAGCAAACATAAGAGATAGGAAAAAGATTGGAATTTGTTAAGCCTAATCCGTTTACCAACCCGCTAAAGACCACATTCTAAAGTTTGAGTGGTACTTTATTTGACTGTTTGATCCGATCTAAAGTATCATTAGCTTGCTAACGGGAATTTTTGTCAGATTTTCATCCAACAGTTATCGCTGTATTAGCAGACTTGAGTTGGATAGTGCTGTATGAAATCTACATCCCTAGAATAGCTGATTTGGTAGCAGCTTGATAGTGCCCTAGGGCACACATGTATGATACATTGCTCGCCATGATTGTCTTTATCAGTCTGAAAAGGATCGTTTCCATTGAGATCGCGTGCGCCACCCGTAGCACGCACCTTAACCGCTACCTCTATGCGCTTACGGGTTTTTTTATTATTTTACGATTTTATTCGCACATCGAGCTTTGCATTGGTTATTGTTATTATTGTTTTTCCATTGATTAACATTGCGGATGCCTGAATTATACGGACATGTAACTAACCGTTAATAACGTTGAAGCTTTCTGTGATGCTATTAAAATGTCGACGAGCACAATGATAGATATTGCCCTTTGACGTTGTAGCTAAAGGTGAATTCAGCAAATGCATGATAGTTCATAATTTTAACGAAAAATTCAGCGTGAAAGTCTCTAGTTAACGTACAAAATGTGTGATGTCCATACATATACGACACTGCAAATGTCACAAGATTCCGAAGTCTTTTTTATTACGTTATATGAACAGAACCCCTTGATAAGCTACACCATTTTCTACAAATAACAAAAAAGCCCCTGCAACACTATAGAATTGTTTTCCTTCGGAAAATATTTTCCCGAAGATGTTTCCATTTATTTTAAGTATCGTTGTAAATTCAGTGACAGCCATGCACGGGTTTAGAGAAAACTTAACTACAGTTAACTTTCGTTACAACTTACACTGGTGCTAAAAAATCAGTCAAAAATGTAGTTATATTACAAACTAGCTGTTTGTTTATTTATGTATAATCGATGAGAATATCATATTTAGCTTTCTTAATTATATATGTCCATAAAGCTGATCAGCAAAATATGCACTACTGTTTATCTGGTAAAAATCATTTGGGTGCTTTGGTACAAGATGTGTAATACAACCTTAGAAATCCTATCCTATGTGCATTTGGCTGTGTTTAATTTTAGGTTTAGCATGTCATTTTAATCATTGATTCGCGGAACTCTAGCGCTGAAACCAGCATCTGCTGGTTAGGGCTTCAGTATGTAATATTTGGAAGATACTTCGCAACCATCATGGTCTAAGGAATAATTATGTGCTTAAAGTCAACGTTTATAAGATTAGAATTGTCTGTGTTGCGTTTTTGGTACCACATTTGGCTGTTGCTTACATGTAAAGACGTGCATTCTAATAGACTAATGGTTGGTAATAAGGCCTCAGCATTTATGAAGTTTTCTATTCAATTATATACATACCATCATCTTACATACATCTAACAATCCGGACATCCGCACCTCTCCATTAAAAATGAATTCTTTGTCAAGCACTACATGTGTGTGTATGCGGAATCTCATCGTATGCTTCAATCTACCTAATTATACGTCTAACATGTATTGTTCTCTAACAGCTTTGATAGTAACGCATCTCTTATATCCTCCATTCCCAGCCGCTTGTGTCTAACTAATGTGTGTCTGTTTGACGTGCACTTACCTGAATCATCCATTCTGCTGTCAACACCCGCAACACCTGGCATCTTTCGTGGTGATGGTGGGGCTATGACCCTGGCCTCTCGCTGCTGGTAACTGGGTTCGGTGGTGCTATTCTGTTCTCCTGGCTCCGCCACGGCTGCTCGGGTTGGTGCCTTTGCGGGCTCGCTTGCGTATGCTTTTAGGTTGCTCAGCAGTTAACGCCGGTATCCACCACCGGTAAGGCGTCCCACGCCGTCGTGGCGCCTGTAACCAAAGCACAGGTGATTCCTAGCAGGAACCAGTCTGTTGCTTCACAAAACGCTGCTCAGCCCAAGATTCAACCGCTGACGGTTGTCCTGGAGCGTGAGCGGCGATGGGTTGCGAGTCCAACTCATTCGACTTCGTCGCAGGACTCCGCCGCCATCCCGCCCGCCGACCAGCAGATCCGCAGTGCGTTCTTCCGTAAGGAGGTGAAGCGGCGACGCTACTTTAAGGGCATGACGTACTCACTTGGCACGCGAAAGAAGAAGCCGAAACCGAAGGCAGCAAAAACTAACAGTCCAACTGGAAAAAGTGTGGCATCCGGTGAGTGAGGGTAAAGAAAAAATATATGTCACACAGGGTCTGAATGAGACTAGGGTTAGGTCAAAGCCTAACCAAATATGAATTACGGCAAAGGAAAAATCGTTTAAGCTCCTATTGAAAGCGAAGATTTCCAATTAGGTCTTGACCCTGTTGGTCTACGTAGTAATCTATGGTTCTCTTTTTTATGCTCTTCCCTTTATGGTCGATATTCCGCTTTTTTTAGCGTCGAACGCTACTTCTGTGGAAGGTCAGGAAAGCGAATCAACCCAGGAGTCGTTTGCAGAGGATTCGGCCGCTGAGGGTCACGCAGATACATCGGCGGTAATGGAGACGTCCTGTGATGACAGTAAGGACGTTATCGAGGAAGATGAGGAGGAGGAAGAGTGCCCACAAGAGTCTGACGTAGAACAAGACAATGCCGATCAAGAAAACGATGACGGTCAGGAGATCGATAATGATGATGCCGACACTGGTCACGATGATGAAGGCGATGCCCATGATGATCAAAGTCGTGACCAAGCAGAGGCGGATCAGGACGAACAGGACGACGATGAAGATGACGATCAGGATGAAGAGGTGGAAATTACCGAGCCACGGAAAAGACGAAGCCTCAGGGAACGCGTGCCAGTGACGACTGACAACGATGCTGACGACGACGAAGTTGACGAAGATGAAAGCGAAGAGGAAGAAGACGAGGATGAGGAGGAGTCACAGGACGAAGCGAGCAAGGACGCCGTCGTTATGAAATCTGAGGAGGGAGTCGTAGATGAGCCTGATGATGAAAAACTCCAACAGAAAATACACATCACGATCAAGATGGCCAACCAAGACACCAAGGAGGGTGGGACGCCAAAGGTAGTTGAAACTCGACGACGCCTTGAGGAGAATGGCGCGGCTGCGGGTGTAGGTTCAGTATCGACCCCAAGAGCAAACGGTAGCGCAGTGAACGGCAGGGAAAGTCGTGACTCAGGTGGTGGTGGAAACGTTGGCAACAACAGTATTTTGTCGTCGGTGAAGACGCGAAACCGAGTGAAACGAAGGTACGATGAAAATCTTGTTGATATTGACGACCCTACGTTTGTAGAGGCTGCCGGTGACGTTCAGGGCGGCGACACAGGACAACAGACCACAACTACAGTTGCGGGAGGCACGTCTGCTGCTGCGACGGCCGTTGCTATTAGCGACGGACCCGAAGAGCCCGCTAGACCTTCCCGTGGCCAGCAACCCTCTCCGCCCGTTCAAGGAGCCGCGCTAGTGCCTTATTACACTCAAGAAGCATCGATCGTACCTTCCAACTATAAGATCGAGCATCTGGTGCGTCCAAACTCAATATCAATATTGAACGTATTTTGTAAGCAGTTTAGAAATGGTCTAGGTAGGAGATATAGCCTTAGTAATAGACATGCAATGATTGAAGTGAGGTTAAAGCTGTGCATTTCATTCGAGATAATAACTGGACATCATTTAATTCTTTTGGCGTTGTAAGTAGGTGAGTAAGCAAAACTGAGTTATTGTATTCAAAACGGTCGATTGGAATGGGTTAAATAGCTTTTTTTGTGTGGAAACATATGGTTCATATATGAAGTAATTTCGCGTCATATTGCGCGTGCTATTGTATTTGGCTTTTCGCCATTTTCGCAGTGTGCAATTTTAGCCCGTCTGTCCAGTAATAGCAACACCATATTAACCCACCTAAAACTGGACTAGTAGATAAATGTAGAGGTAGCGTATGTTTAGGATATTCGATTTTAAAGTCGTTTACCGTCGGTAAACGCTTTCGGCATCATCAGCTGTACTGCTTAAAATTTTAATGAATCGATCGACAATAAACGCTTTGTGGTCAGATGCATATTTACAATCTTCGAAGCATAATGCACGGCCGTAATTCTTTCTAGTACGGTTAACATTTATCTATTCAAGTCTCCACAGTTCGCTACTATTAACACTGATGCGGATTAGCACAGAGGGAGATAAATTATGAGTTTTCATCGCTTTTATTTTAATGCCAGTTACTCAAGGTCGTGGTACATGTTTTGAGATTTATGTTAAGGGTAGTAAGAGTGACAGCAGCTAGATTTTTATGCGTATAATGGTATACAGTAGGTACAATTTATGAACTGTTGTTGAATCATGCTTCAGTATAACAGATCTTTTATCAATGCATGCTTGCAGATCGATAAATCGATCCCAATGTACCGGTGTCACTGTTTATCGCTACCTCTCTCGCATGCCCCACCGCCAGCGGCAGGAAACGATTTTCTTTGCCAGGCGCTAGATGGCATCGCGGGACGCATTCTTGGCTGTTCCAAGAAAGTCAAAAGCTTCGATTTGTATCGAGCATCGCAACGCACGGCCTTTGGCTTGCTTTGTGAGGGTCACCTCGTGCGTCTTCTCGGACACCAATGCTGTCCCACATGTGGTGTGTTCTGTACTCAAGGTGAATTCATGATGTGTAGAACGGGCGAAGGCACTCGTATTCAACGGCATTTCTACCACCGGGAATGCGCGTTTCGGCCATCGCCACTAGAAACCGTTGGCGGCGTAACGGACTTGTGCCCGCACTGCGGTGAGACCAATAAAATGATGTCGGTATGTATCCTTTAATTATCCTCAACATGCCTTGATGATATTTAATCGCATTAATAAAGGAGCCCCTGTGTAGTTTGTATATTTCGATTACTTTGAATTTTCGTTTAAACTCTAATGACGACTTTCGACTCTACATGGATGTTAGGTGTAAGAAACGCTTTGATCACCATTTTAGTCTACTTAAGCCGATTATATAACTAACCATGGTTGCTTTGACTACAGATCAAGCTGACATTGGAAAGTGAGTCGTCAGCAGTAAGTTTCAGCCAGAAGATCTCATCAACCGGTCCACGAGCGAAGATGAGTCTTGGCAGTTCAGCACGAGATATGAATGACGGAATAGAGAGGCCAGCAATAACTTTAGCCGGAATGCCCACGCCGGAGGAACCGCTAGGTGATGAAGTTGATATCATGGTCAATGACAAATCGTTGCTCACTGCCAACACAGCTTGGTGTCCGGACATCAATCGAGTGACTCGTGCCGCACAAGCCTTCAACAAGGCGTTAGCGCCCCGGGTGAACACGAAGACGCTGTTTTCAGCCGCGCGTCAGGGTGACGTCGAACGTGTCGTACTCGCTATCATGTCAGGTGTGGATCTCTGTAGCACGTCAGCGGAGGAAGATAACTACACAGCGTTGCATGTGGCAGCCGAAATGGGACATGTTGACGTGTGTCATCTTCTGGTACGCGCAGGCTGTCCACTCGACGCGCTTGACGCCGGCCTATATACGCCATTCATGACGGCGGTCGCTGCCGGGAAGGGTCGTGCGGCACGGTGCCTGATGGCTCTTGGTGCGGACACTGCAAAATGCGGTGAAGACGGCATGACATGCCTGCATCTTGCCAGCAAGGCTGGATTACACGATGTCGTACAGCTAATTCTCAAACGCAGCACGGCTCAGGTAAATGCACAGGACGAGGGCGGTTGGACGCCGATTGTCTGGGCTTCCGAACATCAACATTCGAACGTCGTCTTACTTTTGCTGAAACACGGGGCCAACCCGAATATCCGCGACTCGGAAGGTAACACGGCGTTACACTGGTCCGCCTATTCCGGGACTGTCGACATTTTGCTCATGTACCTCGAGCTCGGCTCTGATATCAACGGAGCCAATGAGCTGGGCGACACACCATTGCACGTGGCTGCTCGCCAAGACAAATACGAAATGGTTATGTTGCTCCTGGGTCGTGAGGCAGACGTGTGCGCCATCAATGAAGCTGGCCAAACGCCCATCGAGGTTGTTAAGGACAAAAATTCGCCGTGCTTTTATGCGATTCAGCTTAGCGTCGAAATGAAAAAAGCTATTCGCAGCGCTCGCCGAGCTAAGCCGGTCCCGCGTGTCGTCCACAAAGACATTTCTCGCGGCAAGGAGAAGCACGCAATCAGGGTCGTGAATGAAGTCGATGAGGACCGTTCAATCCCGTCCGATTTCATGTACCTGACTAACAACTGCGAAACGACGCTATTACACATTGACACGACAATACAGTCGCTTCAGTCGTGCAAGTGCCAAGATGATTGTACTTCGATATTGTGCCAGTGTACACAACTAGCGAATGGGTGCTGGTACAGGGACGGCCGACTAGTTGAACATTTCAACTTCAAGGAGCCCCCGATTCTATTCGAGTGCAACCGAGCATGCGCCTGTTTCACGACATGTCAGAATAGAGTGCTGCAAAACGGCATTAAGTAAGTGTCTCTCTTTTATTATGCTGCAAATTGTATCTTCTCCACTTTTCCCTTTTAGTGTAAACATTGGAGGTTCAGTTCAGCCATTGAAGACTATATCCGGTTGAATGTGTTTCTGTATGAGTCACAATGTATATTCTTCAAAAGGTTTTTTATATTTGCTACCACGTTTGGCTCTTTTTCAGGGTACATTTAGAATTATTCAAAACGGCACTAACCGGTTGGGGAGTGCGAGCGCTACAGGAGATTCCCAAGGGTTCATTTGTGTGTGAATATGTCGGGGAGGTGATAACCGATAAGGAGGCTGATCAACGTGAAGAGGACAGCTATCTTTTTGATCTCGAAAACAGGTAAGAGCCTCATTTATCGGCTAAACATGACAAGATATCAGGACGTTTCTACTAGCCATAGATCTAATTGAAGGGCTCCCAGCATCATCGACAGATCTAAAAGATGAAAACATGGATTTCAATCACTCCTTTGTCGTCCATTGTATACCTTGTGTACCTTTAAAAGCAATCCAAAGCATGCGTCAACGTCTCGCATAATAGCCCAGAAGTGCACTAAAAATGTACTTTCGATGTCTTTGTAATTTAGTGATATCTTAATGGGCAAATATGCTTATCGGGGCGTTATGTTACAGGGACGGAGATACGTTCTGTATTGATGCTCGTCACTATGGTAACGTGTCACGTTTTATTAATCATGCATGCGAGCCCAATGTGCATCCGGTGCGAGTATATGTTGACCACCATGATCTGCGCTTTCCCAGGATCGCCCTTTTTGCTACGAGGGATATTGCTGCTGGCGAACAGCTAGGGTTAGTAATTAACACGACGGTTTTTGTCCATTTATTAATAGAAAATACACCTAAACACATCTTACGATCATTGTCTACAATGATAGTTAGTTGAATCGAGCAAATATGAAGGTAGATATCAAAGGAAATATTCTTCATGCAGTCATTATCGAATACACGATATAACTTGTCTTTGTTGAAACAACGGCAAAATTATTCGCATTGTAAGATCGAATCCGGATCGAACCTAACCTAACCTCTTAACTTGTCGTTCCACTGACATTAGGTAAAATGATGTGGTTCTACCTAACATGCTTCATCTTTGCATGTGCTGATTTTGCGTTTGCAGTTTCGACTATGGTGAAAAATTCTGGGTGATTAAATACAAATCGTTCCTGTGCGGGTGTGGTAGTCCACGATGCAAATACAATGCCGATAACATTCAAACCGCACTTGAGGCGTATTATAACCGTAACGCGACAGACGATGACTCCATAGTGAGCGGGGAATAGTAGTTGCGCTGGACTACCGCTGCCACCATGGAAAACTCCGATAGCCGAAGATCTATAGATTGTTTATGCGGAACTGCTGCACCGAGTTGCCAGCGTCATTGAATATCAGAAATGCTCACTCGCGTCATTCCGGAGCCTGCGACACAAATTTGAAGCAGGAGGGCAATATCGTCACACAAACTGAATATATTACTCTGGAGCAGTTACATGGCGAAAATAGAATATAAGAAATGCCATTTGTGCGCAGTTAACTGCGCAGCACTGGCGTTCGGCTGTTGGGCTCAGTGTTAATCAAGATGCCCCACAATCGCTGTAGTGTCGACATAAGAAACGATCCTTAAAGCAGATGTAATATGTAACGGGTCGTATGCGTTATTTAGCCAAACCGAGAAATAGCTTCGTTATGGGGGAACTGTATTAGGCGTTATTATTAGAAACGAGCTTTAGTGAACACTTAATACCCGTGTGTGTGTGTTTATGAATGAATGGTGATGATTCGTAAAATCACTGACGAGCAGCTCAATAGGCTGGCTGGCCGGATATGTTAGGAGATATAGAGATGCTAGGATAAGAGTGCTCGCGGATAAATGTCTAGGATAGATATAGCGCTAGAGGAGACAACCAGAAAAAGTATCTGGGGAAAAGAATTAACAAAAAATTGTATGAAGTGAAATTGGGTGGTGCTAAGCAAAGCACGAATGGGGGACTGTACCTTTAGAAATACACATTGCCTAATATTCGAGAAACACCACAAAAATAACTATTCCGATACTATTGATTAGAGCAAATGTGATGATGATTATGATTTACATCTTATATGAGATATAAGACTTCCTGTTAGATGCAACTAAAGTGACTTAAATGATCCAGTTCGTTTTTACATATTTGCAATTTACAATCGGGTAATGGTGAAATGAGAAATCAGTAGTCACATTAATGACGGCGTAAGCCCCCACAGTCACGTCAGGCACATGTTCGCAAGGTTAAGTCGATTTAGCTGAGTAGTCACCAGTCATTCTGTGGATAATGAAACGAAGCTAGAGAAAACTGAAGAGTTCACGCGATAGTTTTTTTAGACCAACTTGAACATAATTAGAGACCGAAAAATTGTATCATGACGCCCAGAGAGTGCGTTTTTTTTGTATTCAGAAAAGAACAAGCCACGAAAATTATATTAAAATCTCCTTTTACTATAATGTTATA
>NW_019214289.1:0-23572 GCF_002532875.2 Varroa jacobsoni
ACAGCAACATTCCACCGAGAGGAGCTGGGGCAGCAGTAGCGTCTACCGGCCTTGTCGGTCCACTTGTCCCCTTTATCCTCTGTGTTCCCCATCTATTCCCGTCCCGACGAAACGTTTGTCGTCCATGTCTTTTTAGGCCAGCTGGTTCGATGCCTTTCGTTTTTCTTCATCCTCTTCTTTGGTTCAGCGTCTTTCACATGTGGTTGACTAGCTTGTAGGCTATCGAGGACTAAAGATGGAATGGCAGCGACAAGCAACGGCACCACCAGCAGGAACGACTTTGCTGCTGCTTTGGCAGCGTAGCTGATGCGTTCGCAACATTTTAAATTTCAAAGCACAAACCGACGGTCTCCTGTCTCCTCCCTTCATTCGGTCCACCCTTATCCGGCGTTGCCAGCTCCACCTATTTGGTCCTGACGCGCCTTCGTCCCTGCGCTCAATGTTTGTCGCTTACCACAACCAGCACAACCATTCCCAAATCTCAATCATCCCAGAATTCATCCCCGTTTCGTTGTCCACTCCCAACAGGCCTCGAACTGTGTCGTGAACGGAAACGCATTGTGTGTACTGCGCCT
Source organism: Varroa jacobsoni (assembly GCF_002532875.2). Lineage (NCBI taxonomy): Eukaryota > Metazoa > Arthropoda > Arachnida > Mesostigmata > Varroidae > Varroa > Varroa jacobsoni. The sequence goes on from NW_019214289.1 coordinate 576, forward strand.
TGCCGAGATGGACGCTAGAGCCTGGAATGCCACACTGGAGGAGATTGTAGACAGGGGGCTTCGGCACGAGACCGTTGTACAGGCGGCAAAGCTAAACTGTTGCAAACAGAGTGATGGCCTGCACGCTGACTAGACAAACGTTTTTGGGCAACGCACCAAAGGAGCAACCTTTGGAGTTCTTTCTCTAGACATTATTTCTGTAAGCTATGGTGCCCTGTCCTACTTGAGTCCAGTTCGGAGAATTGAAGGACGAAGCTTATCACTGTGCGACCCTCTACGGGACTACCGATGTTCGTATAATTTGGAATTCGGTGAAAGGATTTGACAGCAGAGCTATTTTTTAAGCCGATACTGATCATGCGGCTGGAGCAACCTATCTGCTTCTTGTTATACTACAAACATGAATCTATTGCCAGCAATGTCGTATACAATACCACTGAAAGCCCACTGCTTGCTCGCGATTTTACTAGTTTCGAGTTAACATTTACAATTCATACAAAGGGCCATTGCACAGGTGTCGCTGTAATCCCGTTGTGAGTCTCATCTCATCACACAGTGTAGTCATGGTTTATTTTACTATAACAAAATAGGTACTTCAACATTTGAAAAATAAGTTATGATCTTCTTAGACCTCATTAGTAAGCAACAGAGGCATTTTTTTTAATGAATCCTTAATAATTTAGTTTTTATTGGTTTCCAAGCGCCGATTGCTCACTAGCAGTTCTTCTGATTTAGTTGATAATGATGACCTTGAATTATTGAGGAAGTACCTAATAACACTACTTTCGCTAACGTTACCTTACAACAAAACGTATATACAACGCAGAAAGTAGTAAAGGACATTGCGTTTTACCCTCTGCCTTTGGATTCAAACAAGGCTTCCGCCATTTTGTACACGTCCGATAAATGAGTAAACAATATTATTGGTTACAAATAACACTCGCTAGATCATTATACATAAAGCGATACATAACGATCTAGCGAGTCAAGGCGTTCTATCATAGGCTTAAATTATCATTCGTGGTCACAAATTAACTGAGAATATTTGAACTCTAAAAAGCCAAGTCTTCGTACAAACAAAGTATATATAGATATTAGTTTATTGACTAAACTGTTTGTGTGATTTTTTTTGCGTGACTTAATGAGGAAATACTATTGTGAAAACGCATGGGCGGTGACGTAAACCAGGCGTCAATAGTCGGGAGGGTAGTGGGGGAGTTAATAGGGTATTTTTTCTTACTATCCCTTATTGTTGGACCACATCTTTTTGTAACTATTGCTCAGTTATCCAAGCTCTTCGCAACAACTGCAAAATCGGAATTCTAAAAAAACGGTTTTCACCGTATATTCTTGTACTTCCTATGTTTTTAGTTCTAGGGACTGGTTGAAGACGCGTAGAAATATCGATGCCTCTGCTTGCTCTCGCACTGCAACGACCTGACATTTTCATGGCTAGCTTACTTTTTAAGTTGCAACCTCAAGTACTTCGAAAATCAATTGCCTTTAGAGATCAAGTAATAACGGGGCGTGGAATAAGAAATGACAGGCCAATGGGAGCAGGGAATAATTGGCATGTTCCCAAGATAATTAAAACGTGATACGGGATCATTAGAACGAAAATAACTAGACGCTCATAATAGAATCGCTTAAGGTAGTTTGATCGAATTGTTAAAAACGGTCGTGATGGGACATCACTACAGCATAATGAAGTAACTTGAAAAATTACAATGGGTTACTAAAACAGGGCGATAGGATCAAATTGCAGGCCACCAACGAAATGGGGTTCAAACTTTGATCAGGTTTGAGCTGTTTTAGATTGAATAGATCAAAGAAACAGAACAGCAACTGTTCGGCCCTGATATTGTTGTGTGATAAGTTTAGCGCTGTTAATTGTTCATCAAAATCTTAACGAGCGCCATGTGTACATGCGACTGAGGTCAGAATCAAAGGATACCTGTGTTGCGGCCCTAGATATTTCTGATAAGCGTGATATTTGTGACTAGTTATATCATGTCCGTCAAAAATTTATCAAGATATGCTGTAATTGGTGTAACTTCGTGATAGCTGACGCGATTTAACGTAGTCTTCCTTGCGGAACCCGTAAAGCTCCTTATCGTGTTAAGTTGTTTGATAAATATCAAACAAGTTGCGAGTTAGGCGAGGCACCATCCGTGTAGTGTCGTTACCGCGAATCCGCTAACTTCTACCCCTGTCAATTGATTTAAGCCTATATCTTCTGTATACAGTTGAGTATGCACTATACTATCTAAAATAAGGTAATCAAGACTCGAGAAGAGAAATTGTGCCTTAGTAATACACCATTCTGATTGAATAGGATTGGTTGGTTTTGTCTAATATAATAATTATGTTTGAAACATTATTATGTGAAAGAACTGGAAGTCAATGGGGCGGCTTTGGGCAGTCCGCAAGTTAATCATTGAGCGTTAGTTCTACATCTAGACGTCCACTTGGGCATAATATGATGTCAAGAGGACCTATTTTGTTTTTTGCCCTTTTAACGAAAATAGATAAATATGTGTTGGTGTTATTTCAAATAGCCTCACCTAGTATAATTCATATAATCATGCTGTTAAGTAGAAGGTAATATTTCATGTAAAAACTGTGTACTTCGCTAACAGCTACATCTTTTTTTTACGTCATATTTAATCCGTAGTTCTGTGGAGGAAGGCAGGCAGACAACAATATAGAAAACCTTCTCGTCCACAATGAAAGCTAGTTTCGATAACAATGCTGTGTTCTTACAAACATAAACGCAATATTGAAACTGACGTTATAGAAATAGGTGTAAGCACGTTGACTAAAGGGAGTACAGTTATCTTACTTAGGGATCAATTATCTTTGTAATTCGTTAGAACGTGCCCTAATAGTGTAAATACGCGTCTGCTTACTTTAACAGGGCCTCTGAAATCGAGCCATATCCATGAGGATATTTAACGACTCCGTGCGTACGAAACCTTGAACGATAGTAACGGAGAACTGTCTAAAGTTACATTACGCCATTTATACCTGATGTATGTTCCTTTTTGTTCTGTATTTAAACGTGGCGTCGAGAAAGTTCAGAATAAACATAAATGTTCCAGTTTACGTAACCACATATATAATTTAGTTTGGACGTTAACCTTCGAACACCAATTATATATAAATTATATTACGAACGCAAGATGTGATCTGGAGGTTCGTATAAAAAGAGAAATTGTGTATAATGCACGATAAAATATATGCTAATTACAAGCTAAATTTAGCTGGTTACTAATAAATAATTTGAATAGATATTTTCCATTGACTGGTTTCACACTGTGGAGAAGTTTGTTAGATTTAATGATAGACTGAATGCTAAGACACCGAGTGCTGAGCAGGCAAAGCTTCATTTACGAACGCTCAAGGATGTCCTATTCGGGCCGCTTTCATCTATAGTGCTGTGCTTGGTGCATCTGCACGCGTTTGCTAGCCTTCAGCACGATCAAGAGCCCCTCCCAATGCTCTCCGCCGCCATCTTCCGAATGTCCCGAATGTGCTAAGCAAAGAACGGAAGAGATAGGTCTCGTTGGAGCGCCTTCATTCGCCTTTCATAAAAACAAGTAGTGCAAACTTTTGCTGCTGGCGTTAGAAAAGGGTCCCTGTGGAAGATCTGGAAGGCCAGACACCGTCATCCATATGCTGGCATGACGCATTTGGCCCGTGTTTTCTCCAACCGCTAGCCACAGGATTCGGTTATTACTTACCTTCCATGTTCCCTCTGGACTCGAGTAATACTATAAACGAATAGAAACAACAAATGTTGCATTCCCATTTTATTTCAAACGAACGGCGCTAACGAGCTGAGTGACACAACACGTAATCCTTAAATGCATCCTATCATGCAAGCGGTTGCTTGAGGAATTATTCAAAATGCAGGGTTTTTGCTGATTTGCTACTTTATTTTCACACATACGTGTGTTTATTAGTAGTATACACTGAGCCTACGTTGTGTGTAAACATGAAATAATCTGCTTGCCCCTGAGGGCTGGTCCTGAATCATACGAACAACTTAGCTAGAATTCATTTCTCTCTCACGTTACGTGAAATCATTGTGTGAACCCGACGTAATCCCTATGGCTGTTCAATATGAGGATATTCGAATTGTGTCGATGACGCGGCGTCAAGAAAGAAGGGTTTCTATGTTATCATTTTCAGATCGCAAGTAGCTGAGAATCATAGGCTACGAGAACAGACGAAATTTTTGGTCAAAGGATATATACGGATCCCGATTTTGAGTGTTTTTCTATTGAATTCAGATTACTGCAACTATTATTAATACTAGTGAAATAGATATTGTCATGCACATATTAGATGCACTGTTATTTTTTGCTGTTTGCATTGACAGTTTAATCAAATGGCTGACAATTGGAAAATCTTCCTCTTTGCAGGATCGCAGATCTCCCAGGTCCACCTAGACCTGCTAAAATGAATTACTAAGTGACTGGATTTTTACAAAAAGAAAAAGATGAGCCTTTGACTGAAGGCACGCTGCGGTGTAATTGTGCGTATCTTTCCAAATCTGATGTGCCCTGTGCCACCCGTTTCTGACCGGAGCAATTTGTACTCATGGATCACTTTAGGGGTTGCTCATTGAAAGATTATCCAACAGATGTTAGTCATAGAATTTTTTGATCTCCTGTGACGGGACCGTCTTTCTCTTCAGGTGAGGAAAGTCTTTAACGTTTAGCTGTGAAACAAGATTATAGAATCTTGTTTCACAGCTAAACGTTAGATGTGGAAAAGGAGAAGCGACAGTAGCTTTGCAAAAGTGAGGTATAATTAGAAAAGCCATACGTTTTTACGTGAAGAAAAATAAGGAATTCGTTTCAGAACGATGGCGACGCTGATTATTAGCGGTCGGTCAAGGAAGTGCCTTAAGTTAATCTGAGATTTCAAACAGTGGCTTAGATATAGCAGCGCACAGGGTCGAGTTAGATGTTCGGTAACGAGTTTCTGTCTTCGGAGGCGTACTTTACTTACGGTACACATAATATTGTTGGTATAAATTATCTAATCGACAACCATGTATGGCCTGGACAGCCATATATAACACTTGTCACGAACGATATGTCGACAAAAAATTTATGACGAGGTGTTATTGCTCACATTAAAAGGTACTGCGCAAGCATACGTCGACCTATTTGTAAATTATAAAATTTAGCGTTCTATGTTCCTCAGTCTAGATGCGCGTCGTAAGACAATCTATATTTGACAAAGAAAATGGTAAAAAAAAAACCATGTTCGCGGAAGGAACACTGTGTCATTTATAAAGCACTTACGTTCCAGCAAAGATTATTTAGCTACTTTTTTGGGGTAAACACTTTGTTCGCTGGCTCTTCCCACCTCCTTTACTTAGTTACGTATTTTGAAAATTTACTCTTGATAGGGGGTATTAAAATCAGTTCCGTACTTATCAAGCGACTGAACGTAGTCTTTCCGCGGCCATCATCTCCAACTGACTAAGTAGCAGTAGCACACAGATAGCAGTATATAGCGTTTAAGCGGCTTTCTTTTTTCGCTTTCGACGTGTTGCAAATTATACGGTGAACGAAATATTACCACTAGTTCAGGTTACAGGGATGGATATTCCAGGTGTATATTCTACGTTTTTTTTTACTTGCTCTTTGCCGAAATTACGTCAATTCGAACGATACGATTTACATAATTGAAAAGTAATTTAGTACTGATAACGTGGCTAACTATAGCTTGACATCGGTTCGCTATGTTTCAACGTGACACTAGGTCATGTTGAAACTTTGCATATCCCGCTCGAATCGGAGCGACTGTACTCGACGTTAAATACCGTTTGCCGCAAAGAGCAGTCAAGGCGAACTCGAGGCGGAGAAAGCCTTTTGTTATAGAAAACATTGTGGAAACTTTTGCGATAGATACCTTCCGGGATAGGAGAATAACGCAAAAACTGCAATATTTGTCCAACTATCTTAGATGCATGGGTTGAGGACCGGTTGGAAAGACGAATTAGAAGAATTGGGATGGTTTTGTTTGCCACCTAGCCCTCTCCTGTGTTGTTAGGGACTATTGTTAGGGACAGGGCAAGTGACAAACGTAAATTCTAGTAATGTTGTCTTCCTATCACACTATCAATCTACGAGTCATTTCTGACCGTTTCGACTGCCGTTATAATCGGCTGGTGCCCAGTGGTCTTTTGCTCGACGCTATTCACATAAATGTGTTCAAATAGACCATCTATAAAAAAGCAAAATCGCAAGCAGCTGATAGGAACAGCAGCAGCAATTGTTGTTGTGGCTGTCGTCGGAAGGAAAAAGCCATGGTAGCTATTGGTCTTGCTCTTTTCTGATATTGCTACAAAATGTTAGCACCACTTCTGCTTGTACTGGCTTTCTATAGAAAAGCGGCTAAGCGGCTCTTCGGGCTCACTACAGGGGATTTCGTACCGTGCGTCAAGTCATGAAGGAGGAGGGCTCAAGCGATGAGCACTGGTGCAGGGGAATAAAGTAGGGAATTGTGAGCGAGTTTGCTTGCTTTCTTGCCTACATCGAGGGATCCAGCGACGACACAGTATGACAGTGGCCGCCGCCATACCACAGCCGTCGTTGGCGGCAGTGACGGTAAGCAGGGCAATGGTAGGGGCGTCGTTCGCTATATGCTAATACATAAAAAGCAATTTAGTCGGGGCCTTCCAAGCGGAAAATCTTATAGCGAAGCCGCGCGTACACAGACAACACACGCACGCATATACATATAGTCACAAGCGCAGACACTATGGGCAACGGTACACGAAAAAAGTAACGCCGCTGCTGCTGCTGCTGTTGTTGTTGTTGTTGTTGTTTCCTTACTTCCTTTCCCGAGTTGGGTCTACATCACGAGGCCGAATCATCTAAGTTAGGCAGCAGTATCAGTGCGGTCATTTTCCTTTCGTCTCAGTAGCCATTGCCCCTAAGAAGCCACAGCAACCGTAGAGACAGTAGCAGTAGCTGCCCAAACGACGCGTCAACTAGGGCTTTGGGTGGGACAGTGGGTCGTGTCGCTATAGGCGATACCATCACTTACTTAACCCATAACAGGAGCCCGACTAAGCCCCAATTTGGCCCGGCTAAGTCCGTATTTTCTCTTTACGCAATATAGGCGTCATGAATAATACGCACAAACGGCGATACTGATAAAACGCCGTGTGTTTTTCCATATAGGCCAGTAAACCTGAAAATGAAAAATAAATTCTATCAGCTTCTCAACGCGGACGTGAGTACGTGTCGCTTTCAGTTGTTGATAGTTAACTTTAAAACTGCTTTAACATACATGTATCTTCTCCCCTCACAGGTGCAAGCTATCCAGCCTTGCTGAAAAACGACTACTCAAAAACCATCATGTCGTCTTTCGACATAAAATCAGTAGCATTTAAGGCTGCACGTAAATTTAGCTCTCGTATGTTCAAAAGCATCTGAGTATAGCTGATCGTGATTTTATCTTGCACTACATTGTCATGTGTGAAGTCATAAAAAAACTATAAAAGCACGGTCACTGGAAAATCGTACTCAGCTAAACATAAGGCAAATATACTGCGGTTAATTGATCATCTTACACGTACGAAATATCAGTACATATCTTTTCACCATCGAGGCTTTTATGGGAGATGTCCGCTTGTGCTTGTCCGAAAATGTTTCGCTTGTTTGCCTGTGATTCGTCGGTGCTCCCAAAACTATCGGTAATAGAACGAACAAAGACCATTTAGCTAAGAGCTCTTGTTGGCATCCTTGCTTCGAAGAGATGCATTAGCGATGTTCGATGAGCTGCTGCTGCTACTACTGCTATTTCTGCTATCCGATTAGCAAAGCTTCCACCGCCACTACGTAAGTGTAACAGTAACAATAACACAACACAAAAAGCGCCATCCCCAATATAATAAGAACACTGAGGCCGTTCGCTGTATCCTTAATCGACCTTGGAGTCTGATGGGATAACGAAGGTCGAGTGTGATCTCGACTATGCTATCACAGGGCCTCGTCCACTGCTAGGCATGAGCAAAGATTCTTTGTATGGCAGAGGAATCTAGCGTGAAAAGCTGCGTTCCTGCCGTCCGTCACGGGGCCCGTAGATCGGGGAGGAATGAGTTGGGGGCAAACGATGAGGGTTTTCGGAGCTGAGCACTAAAGGGGTGACTTGAGGGTATGAGGTAGCCATCGTCCACCATCTCTTTGCCTTCGTGTCCTATCGTAAGGGTGAACGTCGTGGCCCAGTGAGAGCAAACTACTACTGATGTTGTCCTTGATGACGGAAGGAAACCCGGATACTTTGCACCCGGAGCTGTTACTACTGCTGTTGCTGCTGCCGCCGCCGTCACTTGCCGAAAGCTGCTATTGAAGGAGAAATGGGGAAAGCAGCATTTAGTACGTCAGCTGCATTGAGATGGACCATTGTGTCTTCTTCTCCATAGCGAAGTGGAGCCCAATGGACGAGTTTACCGCTCGATAGCGCCCACTCGATGTTGATGCGTCGAAAAGATTTCCGCGCGCTGAACAAGTCTTTACTCGTCCAACTGATTGCTGCCGCTATTGTGCCTTTCAAGGAAATGTTTGTCCAAATCGTGTTAAAAATAGATCAACGTAATGGCGTCCCACTTACGTTTTTCGACTTTAGAGCTGAAAGTCAAGCAGCCATCGGTCCAGAAAATAAAGGAAGACCACCCAATAGTCGGATAACGGACAAGTTTAGAAGAAAAAAATTGAATCTCTTTCTGTAGTGCCAACTGGCACTTGTGGTCGACACCCACAGATATATAACACCACTCACTGCAGCAGAATGACGTAATAATTCTAAAATTTGGGCTTCCCGTGGTCGAACGCTGCATGGGACCGTCGTATGGGGCCTCACAAGTCAAAACCATTTTAAGTCCACGGAACGCATAACAAGTGAAGTTTCGTAGCTTTGGAAAAGAAACTATTTAATGAGCAGTACAATTTTACGAAAAAGCTTTAAACCTAAAAATTTGCATCTAACGGTATATACCTCCACGCCTATCGGATCTGTGACTGACGTATGTTAGCCTTATAGCCTGCTCACGCTGTATGGCCATAACAGCTGAACTTTTTAATCGCAAGAAGTTGGGGCGGCTTTCACGACAGTTAACCTACTAAGAAGGCGCGGCGCAGGCTGACGTAGTTTGACGATATTCAGAAGCGGGCTGTGCGAATGCATTACGTACGTAGCCTCCACGGATCATCGTCACCCAGCAGTTCACGGGAGTTGGCGCAAGCAATAACGACTAGATGAAACGGAGCTTGCTTCACTGAAAAGAAAATCATGAAAACTGAACAATAATTTTAGCAGTGCTAGCGGCAAGTCAACGTCAAAAAACAAGCCGAAAGCCAACTAACTCAGAAATGAAGCTGAAAGCATAACGAAAAACGGTCAGAGAGTTCGGCAAATCCAAAAGGCAAATGGGTGTACATACATGCGATGCGCATACAATGACGAAGGCCAATAGAAAGAAGGAGACAAAAGACTTTGATGATTCATTCATTGTTTGCTGTCCTTTTTGTAACGAGCTTGACCCGACTACCTCCTTCCCCCTTCATAGCACAAGCAGCAATATCCACCCACTGTTTAGGACGTTTTACTAACGTTTTTTCCTACATAAAAAAAAATCTGGCCTGAAATATTAGGGCACTAGAGAAACTGAACTCAAATCAGCTGCACTTTATACAGCGCTTCCACATATTAGTCTTTGTCGGCTTCTCGGATACATCGGAAAGAAAAAAGGGAAAGAAAGAAGCATAACTAGACAGTCAGTTACTAATAGGACGGGCGAATAGTGGAGAATAGATGTCGGAGCCACAAACATCGATTAGGCTTCAATAGAATAATCATAAAGGACAAAATCGATTTATATGGTTCAGCTATAAAGTGAAAGAGGCGGGATCAATAAACCATAGTGTTACCTCCATTCAATGGTAGCGATGATAGTTACTGTGCCGAACACGCTTTTTGTCCAACGAATGAAGTCTTCCATTACGAAAATTTCTCCATTTTATACAAAGACGACGGAGGAGACTCTCTTCAGAGACGGCAGAAAAGTATTTGGACTTCACGAACGTAAACGTATGTTTTAATGCATGCATTTTCACTTGTTTGCACCAGACGACAGGAAGGCCATTTACTAATATTAAACATGAATATTAGATATTAAATAAACGCCTCACAAACATAGATTATGCGTATTTCGAGCGAGTGTAAACCTCGCAATAGATTCACTCGTTAAGCGTTACACGTCCTTGACTAGGTTATTCGCAAGAGAGGTGCTATCATTGTGTCTTCTTTTTTCTGCTTATATATATATATTTCTGCTTCTGGAAATCTTACTAGACGTAAAATAAAAATGAGATAAACATAACTTCACCAACGAATTTAATCGAAACGCTGTTTTGACATGAACATGTACATCCTGGTTTTGAACTAGAAGCCATTTATGTCCAGATCGCTATCAGTTCGAGATTCGCTCCGTATTTTCACCCACTGCTTTGTGGGGTATTTTGCTTGATACGCAGGGTCGGTCACGGTAATCCCGACGTTACTGTGTTTCCGCTCTAGTAAAACGATCCTTTTTTACGCATTATCTACAATGTTTTGTCATAAGTATTGACAGTACATTTAGCTACCGCCTTTTCTATATATTTTTCTATAGTTTTATATGTTGGCATTGGTTGGACCGCATTGTTTGAGCAAATAATCTAGCCATATAAACATCTGCTGATGATCAACATCGTCCATTAATAAAAGGAAAAAGAGGGCAACAGGGAGATGACCGATTTAGGACAAAGTAGTTCATCCGACCACGAACGAAGGAGTCTGATCAGATCATGGTAGTGCGCCAACTTTGTTCTGTAGCAATCGTCAACTAGCGGACATCATAGCTGTGATGCTGTAGCCTGCACTAATGTAAACCTTGCGCCACTTACGTACAAACATGTTGGAAAGGTTGCTACTTCCATGATATCGAGGTTTTCCGCTTCTCTTAAGCTATTTGCTGCTATGAAAGTAAATTACTTTTTGTCCTTGTCTAGCAAGTATGAATATGTGCTTACATGTTCGTCAGACTTCGTAAAAGCAGAATCTAATTAACAAAAAAACATCACTTACGATTATATAACTAACTATCAGTAGTACTGAATGCAAAACGTGCTTCGTAATTTCGGTTAGTACGACTGCTTTATGGCATTGCAGGTCGGGGCTTTCGAGGTAGAGCCCAACGGTATAAGCAACTTCTGCTTGAGCATCTGGTAGGTCTCGCGTGGATCCGACTGGGCCTCCATTCATTCGAGTTTACTCCCTACCGATACTGATTAAATGTCATTTAGACAACTGATTACGGTAACAAACAAGTCTTATATGGGACCGGAATCCAATTATTTTCGACAACGAAAATCAATATAAATTGTAAAGGGTTTTTTTCATGTGACTCACACGCTGCCACACAAGTCTGTTCTCTTTAACCTAACCGACTTAAATAGCACTTTATAGGCTGATGAGTATTTCCATCTCTTCATCAAGGACAGACAGAAAAAGCGTACAACTGCGTTGGTATCCCGGGCTTACTGCTTTTGTGATGCTGTTCCACTCCACAGTTACGAAAGATATAAGTTTGCCAGGGGCTACATGGCCTACGTCCATAATACATCAACAAGTAAGTTACACTATAACGGTTATTTTTTATTTTTCCTACCATTTCTCTCTCGATTTCTAATACGTTGCCTGACCGTGAACCTTTTCTATATATTAATGGCACTCGTTGACTTGATTCAATTATTTAGGGGTGTAGACGTCCTATACAGTCCTTTTAGAAATTTCATATTCTTTATTGAATAACTTACATTCCGTTTGAGGACACGTTTGGAGTCACTGTAAATACACCTAGACAATTATTTTCATTTCCATAATGTACCTGACCCCTCTATGCAAACAGAATTTCAAACGTATATTCTTAAGTTTATGATCTCTTGAAACCTACAAAGCATTGGTAGGTAAGGCGTTTACATCCTAATCATGATAAGAGGAACACAGATACTTGAAGAGCGTTTCCTTTTAGGATTCGTTTATTAAGTATAGGTTTGTCGAATCCACCATCCTGCTATAGATTCTTCTGAACGTTTAAAGTATTTAAAAACTAGGAAATGGTACTTTTAGAATAGAACACCCTTTAGTAACTGAGTAGCCATTGTACATGAGGAAACAATTTTTAATATCGTTGATATACGAGTAGCGTTCCTTATTCACACAGGATGTGTCATTAGCGGGACTACAAGCGTGACCGTTTTCAGCCAGAGGCTTGGTCATAACATAATAATCAAGCTTATAAACTTCTGCGATTCGTGGTTGTACGGATCCAGTAAACTCTGCATCACCTAGTTCATCACCTACATACAAACTGGCTGGTTTTGTAGAAGTCGATCGATGGTCCTTCCTATATTTTGATACGGGTGACTCAAAAGTGCCTTATCAGCAGTATCCTTAAAAAGGTAGCAGATTCATTGATTTATTTTTCAGCAACGACCATAGCTCCGGTTAAATTACACCTGGTTTCAATAATAATCCCTTACTGGTTAGCTTATTATAAGGTATTTAAATAGAATGTAAACAATCAATAGACATAAGAATACAATCTCCGAGATGGCGCAAAGCTCATGATGAGCTTCCATTATATAATTGACCAGAACTAATATATTCACAAGCGGCAGGGGCTACTTGTTGGTCGGCCTAAAATGCAACGCACTTAGCAGAAAAACGTACGTGCTTATGTGACGGCTGTGTTTTTATTCGGCTATCTGTTGATTTGTGAAATACTCCTTGAGTAAAATTTAGTTTCGGTGTTGTTACCGCTCTCTTTACGACAGAACCATTAGTCCTTTACTCGTTTGTCTGCTTTAATTTCCACGATCTGTTCTGCACTGTCTATCTCTGCACAGCTATCGGCACGCGTAAATACATACTCTTATTTTTAGCGAAACCAATTCTATTCGCAGTTACCTTGCGCCACTCCAGCATCACAACGGATTAGCGTTTCTGTTTTTGTAACTGTAAGGCTACGTACTTGTAGTTACTAAGCTTTTAATTATCGACACTTGGCACGATCGACGTCTCAGTACTTTCAACTTAACGCGCTTGGTAAACAACTTAATAATCTAGGGAAGATTCCCGCTGTACAGTCTCCTAGATGTGTGTTTTTCTCACTCGCAGCGATCGTTTTTGGAGCGATCGTTGCCGTCCATATAGTGTCTATGCGTCGAATGCTCAGGCTGTTTCAGCGCTCTCAACAAATGTACACGCTTACCCTCATATCTGGCGGATTCTGTTCTAAAGCTCTTGAACGGAATATCGTTGCTTTGTTCGGTACACGTTGGCGGTCACAGCGGTAGACGAGACAAGAGACGCCTTGTTTCGCATTTTGCCACTTACATAGTTGTCAATATTTGAATCAATATCTTAGATCCGATTTTACATATTGGACTGTTCCGCTTGCTATGTTGTTGTGCTACAATCAACGTAGTAAAATAGCATAAACACAGTGCTTATGAGCTCTAACAGGAGGGAGGATGTACATAAATCATTATATAGCATCATAGTTAGCTTCGTCCATGGCCTTCCTTTTTCAGCCATGTTTTTTCTACTTAAAATTTTATACTCTTCGCAATGCATCCGATTAAGGTTCTGCAAGTTTAATCTTGTTTAAATGTTTTGTGTTTCACCCTCCCAAAACGAGTCTATTTTTCGGTGTATCCTTTACGGCAGCAGTGTACGAAAACTAGCGTTTTTTTTTTTTTTTTTTTTTAAATTAACTGATGCGTCAGTCACCTTTGTCACGTGCGCTGGCGATAATCGACCCGACACCGTATAAAAAATGATACCTTGCGTTTATTTCTATCACACGCGCGTATGTTCACTTAATTATATTAAGTTAGTGTTCAACTGAATATATTCACCCTCAGTTTTATTTTTTCTTAGTCTATTCATTTTTGGTTCAGCAATTAGCTAAGTGTTAGTTATATGTGTAGCGTGCCTGAAAGCCCTCGGTAGCTTCAGGAACTCCCTGCTAAATTGTTTTTACTTCAAATTAACCCCGCTAAACTTGCATTAAACCTCACGGTCTACTAAATATAGAAAGAAGCCAATTCAATTAACAGCTATCTATATTAGCAGAGAGGCTATTTACCTTTCATCCTGATTAACTACTAGCTGTTCATCCGATACGCATGTTAAATAAGTACGTGATTTTTTTAATTGCAACTTTCAACCCAATGGAATATGGTACATAAATTGAAATGGTTCACGCCCAACGTTTAAGAAATGCACCCAATTAAACTGCGCCACAATTACTGCGCAAATTGTCACTAAAAAAAAACTTCTTCTTTCTAAAATTTTACCCTATCTAGCTACTTGCTTCTCCGCTACATAGCAGTACGCCCAGACGTTTTCGTCAGTGTTATTCTTCAGGTTACTAGCCCAAATATGTACGAATAATATAAACATACTTACTTAATACTTGCCCTGGGAGTTTTTAGATCGAGTAGAAAATGCAATTTAGGCGTACGTCACGAAATACATGAAAAAAATACTAACAAAAGTCAATGCTCTCTGCTAACATCGCGTCTTCAGGTTGGTTGTACACCCACTCCATAGTATTTGTAACGCACGAACGCGTACCCAAATTAAGTTTGCACACGGTCGAACTCTCGAGCGAACGACGACAGTTGAACGTTCCGCCAATTACAATGGCCAATGGATACCTTTCAATACAGTACTGCACTGTATTGAAATGTATCCATCAATATATCACTTATAATTAATAATAACAACAAAGGAGAACAATGTGTATATAGATGTGCAAGTTCATTTGACTGCATTGATATAGCAACTATGGTAATGGCAAGTCCGTGTTTAAACCCACTATGCTATCTCTTATTACGTTAAAGCATTTGTAAATTGCACTCTAGCTTCGTGTCAATAACAACGAGTCTAACTTCTGACCGATTTCTAGGAATTAAAGCAAGCGGCCGGTGTTTGTAACTTCGCCAAGTTGCCACTTGTATGGAAGAAAAGCATATGCTGCCAGAAAAAGTTCAGGAGAGCGCTTTTCGTTAAATTGCAAAGTATAGGATTACATTATTTAGAGTGCCCGACAACTTTCAGCTCCGCAGGTTCCATCGACGGAAATGCGAGCGTTTGACTTATGGGATATCCGCATAACCCTTATCTTGCTCCGTGCTATAGAAGAGCAAAGCTTCGATCTTAGATTGTCTTATCTTAAGTCATAAATTTCATTGCTGAAAAATCAGTAGTCTCGTTACTATTGGTTAATCTCGATGCGTGGTTTTGACCCACCCCAACATACAAGGTTGTCTTTTTATCACATCAAATCAAATCGATACATTATAAACTGAAGAACTATATTTTTGGCTTTTTTTTCTTAACTGTGTTTCGTGCGTAGCATACATTTTCTACTTTGCTTCGAATGTGCACAGATATATAATCTGCATTGTCGACAAAGATGATACCTCAGTTAAGTCCTTCTTCATGCCTCATCCAAATTCGGGTAAACCAATAAAGTATCTACTTCTTGAAGTCCTACCACTTCAACTTCCACTGTACCTAGCTGCACATATGCAAGCCGTCTTCCTCTTCAAATTTAAACAGTCCATTACTTCAACATACATTACCGCCCATGCGGGCAATGTAATTATTCCATGTTGCTGTTGTACAACCCATGCAGTCGAGACGTCATGTACCTTCACAGTGTCTTTCCATTTTTATTCCTTTTCTTTTTTTTTTTCTATTCTATTCTACAGTCTTACAACGTTGGCCCAGAATGCGGTCGTATTCACGAAACTGAAAATACTTCATAGAATACTCCGAAACATTGTTTGATACACGCTGCAATACCTATAAGGCGACGCATATAATCTGCACTAGTCGATCATACTTTACCACCTTGTTGTTGTCTCTTCAGTAGTATATATGTCCGTACTGAACATTGCAACCGCGATAAAAGTATAGTGAACGTTAGAATTTTAAATGATTGCCTATATATGCTCCACTTTTCTCGTAAAAAATAGTACAACATCTACTTTATTATGAGAAAAATATTTGTGGGTTAACTGGACCCAGGACATGAACGTCGTCTGCCTAATACATACGTTGTACCAATTTTAAGAATCCTTTATCAACGAAGAGAAAAATAATTTTCTGTGACCTTGTATTTTTACAGATATCTTGACGTCCATCTTAAGAAGCAGAATTGTTAACTTTGTAGTAAGAGCCAACGGCGCACACTCAAGATATTCAGCTTGCTACTATCGAATTTTAAGTTCTCTTAGTCCGAGATTCCTGAACGAGCTGTCGCCCCTAAACGTCCCCATTTGCGTGTCCTTTAGTCCCACTGCAAGTACGATATGTCCTCTACAAAAAATTATCTCGTCGAGATCAGCTTATAAGGGGAGAGTGATTTAGTTCTCGCCGCTATCTTTAGTTCGCCCTTAATCCTCGTCAGTGTTTGCTATCATTCATCCTATCTCCGCCCGACTATTTCCGTAAATTTATCCATGTTATCGTCGATTCGGTAAATGTAACACCTGTAGAAGAAAAACTACTTCACCCCCCAGAGAATTAAGGCGAGGAAGGCTTACGAGCCTTTTGTAATTCCGCTAGAACCCATCGCGTTTATCCAGTCTTGTAATTCCGCTAGAACCCATCGCGTTTATCCAGTCATACACACTTCCATCTCACCAGTTATCCTTGATAACTTTCCACCCTCTCTTCCGGCTCTTAGATGAGGTCACCCAGTGATGGTTCAGGTGAAAATATTTATTTAAATTTACAAGGCCGCACTACTAAAGTTAATCAACAGTAGATCCTTTGTTTTCTGTTAACATGGCAAATCTGGCCAACGGTGTTCTTTAAGACCTCGTTAGAGGACTCCACTACATCTACACTGAGTTCTATTTAAATACAGACATTTTATCATTGGTTCGCAATTAAATGCTGCTATTTTATGAAACAAACGTTATTCTAAGTGGTTAAAAGAGATAAACTTCAACAATACCAATATATCTACCTATCAGACCCGCAAATTGAGTCCTTGTGTAAGTCAACAAAATAGCTTATAGCAATTTAAATCATGCAAAAATAAACGCCCGGAAGTTTTTTAGGGAAATTTCTTAATTTTAATTAATTGTATGTATGTAGTCTGAAGAAAACGGTAGCTTGATGTTAGCCTGAAAAAGACGGTAGATCGCATTTTAACGACGATAGAATTCGCTATCCTTCAGACTGCTAACAAGCAAATACGGTGGGCGAAATGCGGGATCTAAGAGGAGGGCTATTTAATGAATGCCCCATTAAAAGCTTCGAGACATCAAATGGTCGATTAATAGGACAAAGTATGATGAAGATTTTGGATGCTTTAAAAGAAATCTTTAGAATTTGAGCATCGTCAGCATTCACTAATGTCTGTGTATATACTTCACCAATACCAGTAAATATAACATTTCGCTAAATCATGTTATCATATAGCTAATCAGAGCTGAAACTTTAATAGCGTTTTAACATGCGTATCGTACTTCTGTGATGTACATATTCAATCTATACGCATATATTCAATATTTACATTTGTATTTTTATTTATTTTAACCTAAATGCAGGACTCCTACACTCTTTTCTCGTTAGTACTCAATTAGGCTCTGATTTCTGGGCCAGCGAAGTATTCACCTTCCGTTGTGCCTTCTGGGAAGAAGTCCACTGAGGTGTTTTGCCGACATTGAGCACTTTTATACTCGAGCCGCACTTCATTAAAGCCCCTCTGGCTAAGCTGACTGTCGCGGCTGTGTTAGCGGATCGTTTTCTTGTTATTTTGCCTCACTCAATGTAAAGATAACCGTCATAACGCTGGAGCTGCTCATAAAACAGTCTAATGGGATAAGCACTTAATTCTATGCTCGTAAAAACCTAAATATTAAGGCAAAATATATTAAGCCGTTACAAGCGAATCCAACGTGTTTTGAAATTGAATAACTTTTGAACTACGCGTCATTACCACTCCTCGGTAAATGGACATCAAGCTAGGCGAAAGTGTGCGGCGTACTCGACGTGCGATTTGCGGAACCTTAGTCAACGAAAAACCCACTATAAACGAGGCATCGTTTAGTCTTTAGCGCCAGTCGCACAAGAATCAGACGAGAGAATGGCGCCGCCCTGAATAAAAATCGAGTTTGGTGGCAATGTCGAGTTGATTCAAATGTACAATGACGATAGTGCTTCCAATGGACATCAGGGGCATCTGTTACTATAAAATACTCGGCGAAGATGCAACAATGAATTTAGCCTTGGGACTTCTGGACCTTTGGCACGGCAATCGAAAACACGCAATCTAGTCGCTCAGTAGTAACGTCACACCTAATCGCTATGCTACACTTCAATCACTTCCTCGGTTCAACGAGGAAACATCCAACGTTGGCTTCAACCCACTTATAATCTCGCTCTAAGTCCACGTGATTACAGGGCTTTCTACGCCCTAAAAAGGGTAATTGGTAGATAAGCATAACCCACCATCTATTTACTTCGGAACACCATAGATCCAAAAATTACATATGGGAACGTGAACGGTAGGCAAATGGCTGTTCAGAAGCTGAGACAAATATGTAAAAAAAATATAGGAGCATTTTTCTAACATATTTAGAAAATGCTCATTATAGACCAACTAGTTTGTAAGTTATTCCATTGCAAGGTCTGCCAGATTAGCTTGTAACAGTCTTATAACTATGTTCAGTTAGGGCACATATTTTTCACATCCAAGGCACCCATGAGGATTTATAAAAGCTATCAGGATTGATGTTATTATTTAATAAAATTCAGTGGAAAAAACCAAGTACGCTTTCGCGTTCACTATTTCGAATTTGCCGCCAGTCATTTGTGGTGCCAATCTCTCTTTAAAGCTAGATATGGCCTGCAAAATAACAATATTTTTAGTATATTTAGAGATCTGCTAGAAAATAATGACAAAAAAAACTCGTTTATTCAATTTTTTCGCTCAAGTCGAGAATTAGTGGTAAAAAAAAATTCAAGAGTGCATTTACCTCTCACATTGCGCAAGTCAATCTATCAAAGTGATTCTCTTGCAAGTGCCCTGTTCACTATTTCATTTAAGCGGCGAGAATCTATAAAGCTGTTAAGCCCTTTGGAGGCACCGCTGAGAGGTGTGGGTAGACAAAAAAAGGAATGAACAGCAGTGTTACTTCGAGTAACAGATGCATGTTCTAGCTTTGCAAGCCTCTCAGCGCATGAAATTTTGTTAAGACAAATATTACAAATCAAAGAATCGGCAATACTTTTTCTAATTGCGGTTAGTACTCAGATGTTCGGTGAAGGTACAAGAATGATCTTATTGATCGGAACAGAACACCCCTATTGTCGAAGCCTTCAAGTTAAAGCTTGTATACGCCAAGGTCAATATACTTTAATTAAGAAGTACGATATCACAACAGTAAGCCAGTGTAATCGGATTAATTCGTTTCGCATGGAGCCAAGCTACAAGTGCTCGATCAAGCGCTATGGGCACCGTACTGGACCAGGTGCCTGTGTTTCCCGAAAATAATCTCAAAGTACCTGAAATTGAAATATCAAAATCGACTCGCTACAACACAACGTTCATACGTTATGGTCTCTTGTCACCTAAAACAAAGGAAAACAAAGTTTTACGGTAAATTCCGAAGACTTTTCGGTCGCTCTTTAACTTAAACGCCAGTCCAAAATTCTTTGGGAAACTGGCTTCCATGTGAAAGCAGCTGGTGCAACAACGCGTCAAAATGAGCTCAGAAAGTTGCGCAAAGCGAGCGGCGCTTTCCTGTCAAGTAGCAAGTCCCCGTCCCCTATGAAAGGCAAGTGTGGCGTGAAAAGTATGTCAAAAGTGATTACACGTCTGAACTATTTGGCGGCCTCAATCATTGAACGAGCTCTTATCGAAGCTAGACGGAAGTTTATTAAAGGAGAAAATGGAGGACTGACGAAAACAAACCTAATTTTCTTCATTTCCCTTTATATATTGCAGGCACAAAATAGTGGAATTCTATCTCATTCTCAGCATCGATTATCTGTTTTTTTTTTTGAACGTTCATCAAGTTCTAGGCGATGACTCAATAATCTGGAACGGAGAAGGCAGGCTCATAGCACTTAATAACACTCCCAACTTTTCTTCGTTCTCAAATGCTTATTCCTTGGGTGGATAACTTGCTCTTTACTAGAAATGTAATGCAGCCAACATGAACATGTCTTCAGTGTTTTTAATGTTGATAATTATATGTTCGTTCATATTGTTTCACAACTTTTACGCCAAACCAATCCTCCAAAAAACAATGTTTTTTTTTGTTAATAGAAAAGTCAAGAAGTGTTCTCAGTGGTTATCTGAAGACAAGAGGAAACGTGCTTTTTACCTGATGAAACAAAGTTCGGTGTCAATGATGTACATTGAAGTGCTCGTTATTGTCGAAATGCCTGATTGTCCTGAGAAGCGTGATACAGGAAGTGTGTGGGCGTTTGAGTCGGTGCACTCCCAGCGCCCACACACCCAGAGCCGAGCTGATGATTTGAGGAGTATTTTTCTGCACATTAACATTTGCTACAAATACAGGATTAGATTCAGCAATATTATGTTACTCAAAGCTTAGAGAATACGTTGCAAACAGTTAACTTCCAACGACTCCAGGACGGCGTCTCAACACATGTAGTTAATCTGCACGAAGTGTCGCGAAAAGTTGAAGTATAAATGCCACACAAACAGCGAACGATATCGAACTTAGTGCCTAAATAAAAATTAATTGGATTCTCGACTATATTAGGATTTTACGAGTGTAGGAGAACGGTCACAGTAGACGCTAAAAAACTATATTTATTGAAAGAACCTTATGTGCAGGAACTTCGTTTTGTGATGAATCGGCCATATGTCGACTTTATTAATACTCATCTAATATAACGTTATGATAACATGTCCATATTTTACATTGGATACCGATTTGTTGCTACATGATGAGTATATTATAAATTTCGAACTAAATTACGCGCGTCATTTAATTCGAAATTCTTGGGTCATTTACGTACACTGTGGAAGTAGGCAATACCGCCACAGAAATGATAAATCAAAAACGTGCAACTTCAGATTCACGAGAATAGCATAAGATTTGTTTTCTATATAGGTAATTTTCAACGGAAACAACTACGGTAAACTACGTGCAGCACACTCCTCCAAATATCCCTTCAGAATATTCCATCGTGACCAGGATACCATTGAGAATGCTACGCTTTAGGGAACCCGTAGTTCGGGTAAACCAAATTAACGGCATCATGCCGCATCGTACCATCAGCAGAACGAGCAGGGCCTGCAAAAGTGACGTGTGTGCGTGACTGTGGATTATCGGCTGGTCGTGATTCTAAAATTATGAACTTGATCAGTATCTGAATGTGCCTTGTATTATATAGAAACAATATGCCCCTGTAATAATCGCCTTTCACCAAATTCCGAACAAACTGAACGCATTTCAATGGCAGGGCTTACAGCGGCGGCAGAGGTACTCAGTGGCAGTGCACTAGATAGAATCTAGGGGCTATCAGCAGAACAAACCAGACGACGTAGCGCGATACAGCTTCAATGGCAGAGCATTCATGTATACACCATCGTGGTAGATATGAACCGCAAGAAGTAATCAATGCTATAGAACGAGTCAACAACGGTTGCGATCGCATTCGTCAAATCGATAATCTCATCATGTCGCATTTACTATTCCCAAATTCAAGAGGAGCGAAGGGAACTGAACAGAAGACAAATAGCGCAGACACCTCATGTGATCATCTATCAGAGCTGTTGAAGGTCGGCCGACAAATTCGAAACGACTGTAGTAAGCGCAACTGCCTCTTTCCGCCAATCCTACAGGCGTGACACTGCGCAGAATCGAATAGCTTTTAGCCTAGATAAGAATAAGCTAGAAACGATTTAGAATCCGCGATGATCTGGACGTGCTCCAAGGAGCCACTGAACATTACAGGCGAAGAAGAGAGGCACCCAAGGTGGAGATCAAAGATGGCACGAACAACTGATGCAGAAACTTCCTGCAAGGAAACACCAAGTTCGTGCTTGTAAACTCGTAAAACGGGCACGACGAAGAAATGTATTCTATTAGAAGGAAAAATGCAGGTACTATCCTTGTTCCTCTTTTGCTAGCTGTTTTGACCAAGCTGAGTTTAGAGACTTGAAGCCTAAGTAAGAGATCCCACCAGCTACGAAGAAGAAGGTATTGAAGGCGAGAGGACGTATCAAGACGAGTAAAGCGATGGGTCCAGATGAGATCCCGCCCATAGTCACAAAGGCTCTTTTCAAGGACGTGTTTGATATGGTCGCTATAGTTGCCGTGCAGGTTCTATTTCACGGCCATTTCCAATCAAAATAGAAATGCATGCTTATCTCTACGGGCAAGGGTTTCTGTAGACTTGTATACACCAGCTAGAAACGCTAGCGAAAGGTATCGATACCATCATAGAGTAAAAGCTTAGAAACTTTGCCGACAACAATCGATAGAGTCCTCAGGAGATATGGAAAGATGAAAAAACAAACAAGAGACTTTTCCTCACAATCCATTAAGATGTTCAAAATGTTTTTAATAGCCTGCTGTGGCAAACGATGCTCGCATGCTTGAAGCAACAAAAGGTTTTCCACCACCTAGTCTCTTTGGTTTCAGATTGCTTATATGGCACATCAGTAATCGGTGCAAAAACTATACTTTCGATAACTGCAAGAGTTCCTTAAAGATCCATTCTCTGCCTTCTTATGTGAAACCTGGCTACATATATATATATGTATACATACATGTACATATATATAATTTCACCTCTAAAGGGACATTGCTTATAGCTAGCACCCTAATATATATATATATATATATATACATATA
>NW_019214289.1:23672-74803 GCF_002532875.2 Varroa jacobsoni
ATATAAGCAATGTCCCTTTAGAGGTGAAATTATTGCTTATACAGATGATCTCGTTGTCAGAATTAAGTCCAGATGGCAGAAGAAGATGAAAGACGAAAAAATCGGACTCAGAAGAAATCTTGATATGGATTATACAGATGAAAGAACACATACTATGATTGGCTTATACAAAATCAGGGGCTATTCAACTCAATCACACAATGGGGGAGCGCACCATACAAACGAGCTGTCATAAAAGTCTACTAGAGACCCTATAGAAATATTCATGGCCTACGGAAAAGGAAGAAAAGGCTTATCATGGCAGGAATGTAGTCGATTGCGTTCTTCGGGGCAATTTACGAAACATTTTGAGGCTGTCTTCACAGAAGTGGCAATCCCATAGGATCCCCAAGTGTGTTTTCTGCATTGCGAGCTTAAAAAATACGGCACACCGCACGCTAAAGTTTTGTACGGCGCTCCCCCACACTAGATAAAAGCATATGACAGAAAAAATTAGATTGTCTTTAGGAAATTGCATAAGGGGCTTGCATCCATCATCAGTGACGAGAGTGTTAGCGAGCAGGTGAGATCTCAGCAAATAAGATTGAAGGAAAAGAATGGGTCATGAATTTACGGTTGAGCATCATGGCGGCGATGCTTTGTCACGTTTAGAAGACACGGGGATCGCACCTTTCTGCAAAAAGCTCGCTCATCTGGAGTGGTGAAGAATGTAACCGGGGTTACCTCGACTTGACAAGCTGGCGGCATTAACCATTCCCTTTAATGCTGTCAAGTAAAAACCTGGGCTGATTCGGAGAGAAGCTGGTTATAATTAACTGGCTCGAATCCTCTATACAAAGAGACATGCAAAGCGGGCAAATGTACGGAGCCTCGACTGTCGCCGAAAGGCAATACGTGTCCTAAAGGTACTGCCGCTTCAAGCCTACTGAACATCACCCAGTAATGGAATGACTAAGAGTTACAAAATCTGGCTAGCTCAGCATATTAGTTACGTGAGTTAATAAATAGCGGACCATATTGGCGGTGAAAGCTACCAACACCCTTTCTTCACAGTCATCTACAAAATTATGATTAAGTTCATTTTCGTTCTTCTGACGTTACTGTTGACTTCTTTGCACCACTATGTGTGACTACAAGGACAGTTGTCTGCTAGTGAACAAAGTTAACAACAGCAACTAAATACCAAAGTAAATAACTTCAAGCGGACGCAAGTAGCAGACAGCTAGCGCAAATGACAAAGGAAACTAGAGAAACAAAGCCTCTTCCCCAACCATTCAACGGTACAGTGACTTATATCGGCAACTCATACCGAATGACAGTACTCAAATACGAATCGATCGCGGCCCTCGACAACAATCTCGAGGCTGCTTGTCATCTGTTTACGGCAAAGCGATGGAGCTTGTTGAAAAGCCCCGACACATTTGACCGATTCGAATAAATATAATAGTTTCCGTAGGATGCGGATTTGTAAAGCAAATCATCTTCATTGACGTAACAATACCGAACACGTAAGACACCGCGTACCCCCATGCCACATCAGAGCATGGTTAGCAGCGGGGACAATAAGTAAAATCGGAGAATCCTTTAATTGCTTTGTTGCAGCTACTGGAAGAAAAAAAATAATTCACAACTACCTGGGCCAAATCTAAACATTCGTCGTCGTCAATGTCGTCGGCTCTTACTTAATTTCCGCCGTTACCGCATCACTTTCTCAACGCTGCGCATCCCTAGCCTGTATGGCGCATCAGAAAAAATGTTTATAGCCTATCAGTTTTAAGTCAGCTCTTTAGGCCTTCACCGTAGTAACATAGCTGCAGGTATCATAGGCCGACGGTAGCAGTTGCTGCGCGCTTTTTATGATTAATTTCAGAATTACACTGCGCGAGCGAAAGGGTATTTCCATTTCAGCTTAAGTTCATGACCGTCCTGCTTCCCGCACGGTTGCGAGCCTTCATCAAAGCAGCCCTGCTTGAGCTTTGACAAGATTGTCAAGTACACGGATTCATTGTAATGTATTCCTGGTGTACTGTCGAAGGGTCCTCACGTTCGTTTACGATGCTGCGAAAATTCAGCAGTTTACTGCGCGCCAATTGCATACTGCTGGCAGCAATGAAATTCGCAAGATAACATCATTCGTGCCGACAGAGACTGACCTGTACAAACACACACTATATCTGCAACAGGACACAAAAGTTATCAAGTCACGCAGCAGTACGTTCGACGGGCTCATTGTCCATTCAGCAGCCCATTGAAAAAATGAGATCCTGAATAGTACACGCTCTGTCTATTGTTGTCTATTATTTGTCAGTGTTGTTAATATTTGTTATGATATCCGTATTTTATTGTTATAAGTATCGAGTGAACTTGTCCGTGTACTGGTTAGAAAAAAAACGCTATCGCTCGGAACATCCATTTTCTCTCATTTCCAAACTCACCATCTAATAATAAAAATAAAATAAAAAATCACCACCAAGACAAACTTCTTAACCTTCTTCAAAGCAGATAATGTCAGGTCTGTTAATTATTCAGTGAGCACATAATTCGAAATGTAAATACGCTAAGGAGTGTTTCACCTTTTTCAAGAAAAATATGGATAAAAAATGGTCGACTTTAGCCGCTTTAGCCGCGAAACCGCTATATTCTATAGTAATCAGTGGAGGGACGTGTTGAAGGGAAAAAAAAAACGAATAAAAGTCTAGTGGTGATTAACAAAGGCTAGAACGAACTGGACAATTGATGAAGACGATCTCCTTTAATATGAACCGTCGTTATCTGATGTTAATGCTCAGATGGCGAGAACACTGGTTTGACCTAACGTTATTGCTGCTAGGCCCTTCTACTAAGACCCCTACCGTTTCATGTGTCCTAGTGGTGATAGATGATAACGAGAAGTTTGCATAAATTGTGCATGTATAAGCATATATTCGATCTCCATAGGTATATTTCTAGCCGTGTAGAATGGTACTAAAAAGGAGTGCAAGGGTAAAATTCTGCCAATGTCACTAATAATAGTGGTGATTCATACGCTAGTTTGCCAGAAAAAAGGGCCGCCTAAAAATCCATTGCTCAAATTGCTGGTTCGTAACAAAATCGTCTACTTGACTTTTGGATCCATCCCTTTATAGGGCGAAGTTATTGCCTATATATCGTATCGTCGCAATGGTGGACGACGGTAGCGGTAGGTTAATTTGTGTTCAAATTAATATTCTGTACTAATACTTAATGATTCGTTTCTCAGGTGTTATACAACCATATACTTTATGTAAATAAAGATGCCTATCAGCTCAATAATAACCATCATCAGCATAATTGGCCGCTATCTAGCGACATTTTTATTGCCTACAATACGCACCTGAATTAATAGATCTTGTACTTACCAAAATGTGCAGGCTAGATCGGCTCTAGGAAAGATCTTTCTGCGGTTTTGTTTCGCCGGAAAGGCCGTCAGCAGAAACAAAAATGATCGACGTGTGGCTGACCTTTTTCTTGTACGTCGGTACGCATTCAAAGACGCCAGCGTGTATAACGTGCGTACTTTAGAAACCAGTTTGCCTCTTCACTAAGAATTTGCGTTTGAGAGAAAAAAAATCTACTTGAATAAAAACTAGGGTAACCGAAGTCTAAATTGTTTTTTTTTTCTATCGTTAACAGCTATTTAACACTATATCAATACGTCTACGTAGGGTCCTAGCAGCACCGAACGTGTACAAATCCCAGGGCCACCAAAAATCGATATCACTCCACAGAGTTAATCAAATGATATCCCTCCAGTCAGTCAAACCAACTGTCGTGGGATCACAGAGCGACTGTCGAAACGCGAACGTTTTTTGTCGTAAGAATTGTAGATGACAAAGCTGGACGCATCAACGGGACCGTAGTTTCCCACTACAGACCCAAGACATGAGTAGACACCAGTTTTAGAATTAGTTAGGTATGTGAACTTCTGCGGCATGGTTGTGGTCGCCAATTGGCCAGACCACACGTCCGCGCAAAAACGATTCTGCTCTGAGCTGTAAGCGGCGGAAGTTTACCGCCTATGGTAAAAAAGAAAATTGACTGAAATTAGGAGTGACTACTCCTAATTGGGGTCTGCACGACATAATCCAGGCAAGCTATTCATCGAGGAATAATGGCCGATCGCTTTAGTAAGTTGTTTTTACTCCTCAAGAAGAGGCTTGGGATAATCGAGCCAGAAGTCTATTTTAGCGTGACAGAAAAGCCGACCATTTGGGCTCAGAAACTAAACCGAAGGCAATAAATCTGAATAATTATTCCAATCATTAGAGCTTACCCGTAGTGATTACTTAGTACTAAAATGTTAAAAATAGCTTTTTTTTTTTTCAGTGAAACAAGTATTGATTACGGAGACTTACTTTGTACTCTAATAACCAAGTTGTTATTTCACTAAAATAAACATACTGACGGAGCGGATAAATCAAAGCGTTTGTTTTCTGCCTTGGTCTGAATCGTTAGTGAAATGAACTAACAGTACGTGAAGTCACATATTATTGGAGCTTTTCTTTCGTGTCTATAAAAAGTACATATTTTTCAATATTTTGAAAAAGACTGTCAATCGTTTCGATACTGGGCTAAATTTTCTAGACATCTATGTCTGTCTGTTGGTTTGTTCTGCTAAAATAAGCTGCGTGAAGTGTTCTTTGTGAGCTGAAAATATTTTACATTGACGGCAAAAAACAATTCCTTATTAATTTTAAGCAGGTTTTGTCGCTTTTCGGCGAGTTACCTTACATTGGAAAAACTACACAACATAAAAATTGTCTCATAAAAATGTTATTTTTTGAAATAACTACTTATCTGTAGTGGAAAAAAACACTGAGCAATTGGCAGACGGATTTTTTGCAATTGAAAGATGAAGTAAAACAACAGCAGATCGTTGGAAGTGCTGTAAGAACGATATAACTAGAGAGTTGAGTCCTTATTAAAGGGTTAACGGAGTAATAAAACCTGAGTGACTTTCACGTAAGGTAGGGTTAGGTAAGTTCTCAAACGACCTGTATAGTAATGCTCAGATTGTTATAGAACAACGGAACAGTTGTGATAACAGAACGTGCTATTGACAATTGAGTAATAATATTTTCAAGTCATTTCAACAGCAGAACGGAATCAGCATGGCATGGTAATAAGTTAGTGACGCAACTATAATGCAGTATCGGTTAAGCATAATACAACTATCTAGTAAAATAAGATTTTACGGTAATTGCGCCAAAGCAGTCAGGGGCTCGCTAGGACAAAATACTATATTCAGCAAAAAAGGGAAATAGGATCACTGTAAGCGAACTATTAAGGGACAATTAACACAGTCGTGTATGAGGTAAAAGCTGTCGCTGCACAATCGACTTTTATTAGGTTGGACGTATCAAAACCAGCTGACTAAGTTACCATGGCAAGGCAATAGGAATTTTTCGATTCGGATAATCCGCATAACATAACACGAATAATAGGACAAGTGGATCACAATAACTGTTATAAGTTATAGTTTACACTAGGTTTGGTGTGACACCAAAGAATCAGTTAATATAATAATGGAAACATGAGTGCGAGACAAGTGTCTAGGGCCAGCTGGTCTGTCCTAATGTTCATCATAAGCATTCAAGGAGTTAGTTAAAAAAAAGATATGGCCATATGCCATACTTCATATAGAAATGGCTAATTCGAATAGAAACCACATTGACTTTGGTTGTCTCTGTGCAGAAGTGCCTAAATCAACTACAACCGCTGCCGATATTTACCCAATCCGGCAAAAAAGCGCAACTAATAATTTCACTGGCCTACTAATGGGGTTGTCTCTAAGCGGATAAATTTATCCTCCATATAAACAAATTTATTTAGCTTTATTTAAAGAAGATGCAAGTTATTTTGCACAAAATTATTTCATATAATTCCCGCAAGTGAATAAATAAAGCACAAAATTATTACATATAATATAAGTTAGGGTTTCGTTACACTCACCTATTACAGCGCTCAGTACCTTCAGCTATATTTCGCTACCATTATTTTCTCATATATATATGCTAGAGGCTTGAATCGCAGATCTCAGACTTCTTAGTCACGCCAGGCCTAAACACACTTCGTTTTGTACTGGAAAGAGGCGATACTTAACGCCAGTAGCCAAACATAAATTTTGAAGCCTTTAGGCTCCTTCAATCAAAAACTTAGCAGTCCCAACTATTGTATCCATTAATAAGGAGTAGACATTGAGCTTGTTCTGTAGCCAACTACTTAAGAAAAAATAACCCAGGTGCCCGAAATGTTTCGGAGCTGGAACGTAAAGAGGTAAAGTTGTCATTTAAAAATATTAGATATTACTGATGCTAGCCCGGCTACTTCATTCATCACTCAGCTAAATAAATAGTATTCTTGGAAACAAAATACGGACACCGGTTTACAATGAATATCTGTTGGCTTAATTACACAAAACTTATCACACTGAAGGATTCTGAAAACCGAAGATGAATCATATCTAGCTGCTGACAGGTAAATCAGGCACAAAAAAGACAATCACTTATCTAATGGCTTTATTCATTTATACATAAATGAATGAAAGAAAATGAGGTAAGTGTAGTTCATCGAGCTGTTCGTCCCGACATTGAAACTCGCTACATAACGTATATTTCTTTGAAAATGAATATTTTAGACTTTCCATCATTTAGACAAGGATTACACTTGGCTTATTTCGGGCCTAAAGCGTTCAACAACTTTTGCTTTTCCAGTCATGACCATAGGAGCAATGAGATATGGCCGTTCAATTTCATTGTCCTGCAGCCATCTCCATAGAGCTGTTAAAATACTGGTAATATTCTTAGTCGATTTAGAGCATCCCTACGCTTCAGATCCCTGACATAATTTATAAACTTAAATAAATCACCTCAGATGCATCTGTTTGGCTGTAATCATTCACAACGGAAAGTGCGTCCCAGACAGTTTGTTAATGCCAAGCGCGTTCTGTCTGACGGCAGCTGAATAGACGCGGTAGGAGCGGGGCCGTGATAATGTAACGTTAATGACAGCTGATCAGTGAATGCTAGCAAAAGATGAAGGTGAAACAAAAACAGTAACTTAAACAACATGTACTTCAGTTCAATACTCCAAATAAATGCTATTTCTAACATAATTGACCCTACCTTTCTCCCTTGCGACGACAAATTCTATCACCGATTTATTTACAATTCGACTTTGCTTATATAAAGATGTATATATATATATATATATGTTATACAAACTTTTCGATCCTTTCTTATGCCTTCTATCGGTTACGACAATCGGTTGTAACATTAATAAGTATTCCATATACTTAATACCCTACTACGAATAATATACTTAATACAGCCGATTGTCGTACATAAGAGATACATTATCGTATCTCTTATTATATTAAGTGCATATATTACGGACTGAGGCTTAGTAGAATAAGATTGTTGGCATCAAAACTTTGCGTAAAATGGCTTGTCGGCGGATTACGAAAAATGTATTATTTATTTCAATTGTGAGTTTCAGGGGGGAATGTGCAGTGTCTTTATATGCTTTGTTTCCCATTTACTCCGCTTGAGTTTCCGTAGCTGCAAGGACACCGTGTTCATTTCGCATGTGGTCCACCGTCTCTTGCTGAGTGCCAAAAGACTGGTTGCAAACACCGCACTTGTACCTGTCAAATAATAACCGTTAGAAAACCAAACATTGTGCCTTATGGACGGAACGATGCGGCCATATGCAACCATGTATTCATTTCACTTCAAACAGCATGTTAGATATCTTCGTAGCAAGCATTATATTTATTCTGTAAATCAACCAAGTCTATGTCAATGTCGATCTAACACTTTCACAGCGGGCAACAAACTATATATTTAACTATCCATCGAAAGATGGTATAATACAGAATACCGTTTTCTGTCTTAGTTACTCTTACCCACTCCTACCCTTCAGATCGTGTTATTGTTTTCAAAGTACGTAAAATCTGTTACCTGACTAGTGTGGCGGCAGCCGTCAAGGGCGCTTGCTTCTTTGCTCCGTGTTTGGTTACTAGATGACGCTGGAGCATCGAGTCCTTTGTAAAAGCTGCAGAGCAGTTAGGTTGTGAGCATTGTAGTAATACAACTGACGGCATCGTTACCGACGATTCAATGAACGCACCAGCGGTCGGATTCGAATTAACAGACTGATCGCGTTCGAACATCATTTCCTATAGTTAATATTATATTAAAAAACAATGTTATTTATTCACTATCACACAATGTTAGCTCCGATCTTATGGATACAATTTTTTAAATTAGCTTGCGCATAAATAGTGTACTAACAAATTAACACTAAGATGATTACACATCAAAATAAGGATAAGAATTTTCTCGACGGCTTGCACTTGTAAAGGTCTATTGCTATGTGACGCTATAGGCTATAAAACGTAATAGTCAATTTAATATAACAGTAAATTTTCTCTTTGCCGATTTTTTTTTAATATTTTTTAATACATTTTAATATTAAATCTAAAGCTTAGACATGTCAGCTCGGTCGGTTGGTTCATCCGTAAGTGATTCTTAGACACGTTATATATGCCAAGCTACTATCTATATTCCATCTATCTATATAAAAAAATTCTACATTTTAATACTCGTATATATCGGAACGGGAAATTCAAGGCGTTCCGGTTTTGTTGCACACATCATACACCGAAGTTAAAACTTCAATTTCGAGCTTTGCAGATACAGGTGAACGCATGTGAATTATCACAATTTGTAGTCGCATTAGTATACCTGTTCTCCGGGAGCTGCATTCAGAGCGAGACTGAGCGTTCCCTGCTGTTGTAGCTGCTCAGCTAACGCAGGATTCGCAGCCAGTAATTCCTCTAACTCGAGTAATTCGTATTCTTCATTACTATCTGGATTGATCGCAATGAAGCGTCTACCGGAGTCAGTCGCATTTTCCGCAGCCATAAACGAGCCTCCGTCAGTGGTCGTCATTTGTAGTTGTACTGTCGTAGAGCCAACTCCCACTTGTGGCGCAGCATTAGGCACTGGCGATGTGTTCTCCTGTGGACTTATGCGTTGAGTCTTAAGTGATGGATTATCGGACGACAAGTGCTGCCGCAAATGCATTTTTCGATGGCCAGATGTACGGAATCTATGGAACAGAATTGATATATTGATTGAGAAGATTACTATTGGAAGTTTACGATGTTTAATATTATGCTCAGCCAGATAGGCTTTACAGAAGTCGCTTCACGACTTTTATGGATCTACCTCCACTGAAGCAATAAATTGGCTATAACTTATGCATCCTAAACAATTTAACAACGAATCTTTTTTCTTCATATGCTCCCAATATAAAGATGAGCCCATAACTGATATTTAAGCTAATACATCGGTTCCGGACACTCAAGCCGTTATAGAAAAAGGGTAGGAGGGGTGTTGTGACATAACCGCCCACCACTGTTTCGATCAACAAACATAGTTAGAGCTGAATTACACCCTATTTGTACGCATCGTATAGCACACGTGAATCATGTATGTAAATAAATGCGTAATACAAAGTTCCTGCTTGCTACAGGACAACATTTGTCAGAATTAAATCAATGAATCCACAGTATAAAACCATGTCCAGATACACTGCAGAAAGCTTATAACTAATCTTCGCAGAAAGAAGAATTAAAGCTGGTAAGATTGCAAAGACCACCACAAGGTCGAAAACTAAGCGAGCTCAACCTTGCAGAAGCATTTAGATATCAACAAGTTAAGTGCGGAGTGAATGCCTCTTACATCGATAATCGAACTCTGATCCACGAGCTCATGTTTGACATTTAAATACCTATTCTACTATCAAGGCTTTCTTTTCAGAGACAATCTCCAATTTAAGCACATCTTCTTTTTGAAAGTGACTCAAAAATTACAACCAAATATTCTCCATAGGTACATAATTCCGAAATGCTGTAGCTTCTCTAACTGTATAAACATATAACAGAATGTATTGAAATGTGAGTTCATCCTCACAGGGAGGATTTCAAGGGCGTCAAAAAAAGACTACCTAAACTGCTGCCTATATGCGTTGATTACTAGTTTCCATATCACTGCAGGGCAGAATGTGAAGAAATATACGTCTGTAGCCAACCTCAGCATAAGCCTGTGCTTTTCTAAGCACAGCAAATTTTCCGAGGATCAAAGCTACAAAGTGCTGCTGATTTTAAAACTACTCTTGTTTGTACCTCGCAGGACAGAAGGAACAGGCGAACGGCCGTGCCCCAGTATGGAGTCGCATGTGAACGATTAATGATCCCATTGTAGCAAACCCTCGCGAACAAACCTCACACGGGTATTGACGTAGGCCTGAATGTGTTCGTGTGTGCACGTCCAATGATGATTTGACTGAAAGAAATTAAGCAAAGCTCTAAGTGACCGGAAAGTTACGATGCCATACCATGTATACTTACTTAAATTTTTCATCAGTTCAGTATATGCCTACACCCGCTATAAACATAGATCGTTTAAATAGCGACTATTACCAGGATTATTACACACAGTATAACGTTCAAGCTTACCTGTGAAGGCCTTTCCACATATGCTACATGAATATGGCCGTTCCCCGGTATGTGTTCTCATATGCCGGATAAGGTCAGAATTCTTCTTAAACCCCCTTCCGCAGTCAGAGCATCTGTGTAAGTGCTGACCTGGGACAATCATTGCCGACGACCGTCGACTCTCCTCTCCTAGAAGGTGGGTGCTGAAAAATTGACCGCCATTTGTGTAATTAAAAGGACCTGGGTTTTAGAAAAAAATTAGTTTCAAAACGAGCAGCCATTCATATCAAGAAGACTACGGCTATTGTTGAAATGATTTCATCACTGAGACTTCGCCCTAATTGACTACTGGTGCATAGCGCAATTATTCATACATTCAAGACGGTCGACGAAATGAAAACTAAGCGCAGTTAATTCAAAGGACGCATAAAATATTAACCTAAAACATAATTAGTGTTCAGAGTTAAAGTCAAACCAGATGGACTATCGTGAGAATCACCGAAATCATCCCGACTCGTAAATGGTCCTAAGTAATCAGGATCAAAAGGACAAACGCTACCAAAATCTTTAAGTAGTTAAAGTTAACTTCAATGGTAATCTAGTGGCTTTAATTGTGTTAGCCTCAACACAGATCACTAGAACCACATCAGTCGCTATGAATGCAGGAAAACTAACTTTGTTCGTCCCCAAAAATTTTATTGCACACCTGAAGCGTCTTAAACAAAATGGCAGAAAAGTATACCGTTTCACATCGTTGGCGCTGGCAATAAGGGCTCGTTCAAAAAGTGATGTGGTTTCACGAGGATTTTTCTTGGCTAATTCTTCAGTAGCCTCAATCTGAATCAGTTGAATTCCCTCTGCAACCGCCGTATTCCCGGAGGCACTTCGCGCACCGCTCTCTCGATTGGAACGCCCGCGACTGCCCTTGGGTCGTGCCTTCTCACGGGCAAGCTGACGTGCCAAATTTCGAAGAGCCGCAACGCCATGTTCCTTCTGTAAATAGAAATGAATAGATATTTTTTCTTACCATAAATATCTTTACGATTAGGAATACCAATGCATATTCAGTAACTTGAATTGTTAATACAGGTACTATCGAAATGCAATTATCTATATGTGAAGAATATCAATTAATCTTGTTTATAGCATTCTTGTGCGCTGCCTCATATATATATATATATAAGCAAATAAAATAAACATAATTTTTATATCAGTTAGACATATTAGGTTGGAACACCAGACTAAGGTGAACTATCTTTAAATAAAGCATGAATGATAATGACAAATGTTTTCCGCAATTCGTATAAAAATGTTAGGTTTATTAGGAACAACAGAGAGGTATCAACATAGTGAATCAGTAACGACCCACCTTTACATGATCGCGAAGTGCTGACTCATCATTAGCTTCGGCACCACAGTTGAGACACGTCAGTACGGTGAAGGCGGGCTCATCGATCATTGTATCAGGGCTTTGACCTTCCGCAAGTTCACCCGATGAAATATCTCCTTGACAACAGCGCAAATGGGCTACCAAATGTCTCGAAGAGTCAAATATTTTCCCACAGCCACTACACCTGTCAGTTTTTATCGAAATGTATGGCAGCGGAATTATGTCAGAATGTAGGCAGGGCATATCAGAAAAGTGAACGCTTTTGGAAACATTGTGTGATCTAATGCTACCCGCTTAACAGCACCAATATATGTTAAATGTATTTTGGGAAGATATTTAACTAATGATTGTACCGAAAATCTATTTATCATAGATAAAGATATTCGCACATGTGTTCGTGCTAAGTGTAAGTGTTAAGAATAATTCTTTCACAGATAAATTTCCACACTTGGAGCCGTTCGATTAATAACATGTTTTTACCTGTAGTTGATGATTCCGTCGCTTGCTGCCGGTATACCATTGCTGGTCTGCGCATTTTCAGTGGGAACATCTGCAATAAAGAAAAGACTCTGTTGAAGACGGCCTCAGCATAGCGACGGTATCTGTTTGTGCTGTAGCGGGTCGAAAACGAATAATACGTGAAATAGGCTGTTCACCCATAACTATGATGACAGATAGCAAGTCCCACTAAATCGATCAGTGTCAAGCAACGTCTGCGTTTAATTTCTCACCATTGTCGATACTAGGAACATCTTTGTCTGTGATCAAAACTTCTTGGTGTAAATCATCTTGTGGCCTGCAATCCTCTATTTTATTTGAAGGATTTCCAGGGTTACCCTCCTCCTGACTTAATTGATCACCACCGCTTTGCCGTTGTTCATTACTGCCATGATACTGATGATAATCGTTGCTGTCGTCATGATCTGTTGTTCTGCTGGTGTGAACGTTATTATCAATTACATTGTTCTGCTGCAGTAAAAGGGTGATGGTTTCTTCGGTGGTTCCGAGCTGTGAGGCCAGAGTGCTCACATCGATCCCCTCAGAGGGAATGGTAAACGACTCTGCAGGAAGCCCGGTATCGGTAACCCCAGCCAAGGTTAGCCTTGTGCCCCCTGGACTGCCAGAGGCACTTGAGCTAACAAGAGGTAATTGGTCTAAAGCAGCAAGATCCCCAGTCATGGTCCTGACGATAGTCGATCCGGAAGCATCCGTCAAAACTTGAGTTCCGTCATCGCCTCGACTAACGAGCTGGATAAGGGTGCCACTTGGACCTAGCGCTGAAAGACCAAACAGCTCTTTGCCTGGAACCTGTACCATCAACCAATAAACAGGCAATAATTTACTAGTAATACTTATTGCGTTTAACATATTATCTTAACGGCAGGAATAACTGGCCTAAAAGGAATGTAAAATTCAGAAATTAAGTTTGTCTTGAATTAACTTTCACTTCGAAATTATGTGGCAATCTTTTCTTTATGATTTAATATTATAACGTTACATTTAATGTCTACATAATTTATAGGGTGGCTTAGATGGTCCTAATGAGATTGTTTATATTGAAACGATCTTAAGTCCCATCTGTTCAACTAGAGTTATATCGGTGTCCCTTTATAAATATAGAGCAAAACATCAGTCGTTAACAATAATATTTATTGAATTAGAATCACCTGATGAGTTGGTGGATTATCAGGATCAGCAATAATATGCAACTGGACGACGGAGTCGCACCCTCGGCGAATTTGTGTGCTACCTGTTGATTGCTGAACGGTTCCGGACGTCTCTGAGACCATCGGCGAACTTTGACTTGCCTTAATCGAAATTTACACTAAAAATCAGCCATGAACAACTACAAACCTCTATCTGTTTGTGCAAACGTCCGGAAAGCTAAACTATTATCAACGCTGGATAGCTGATTTACATCCTAGCAGATTCACTTTTATTTCAATTTTAATAAACGAGAAATACCAAATAAGTGTGGCATTTTAAATAACAGTACGTTAAAATTTGCAGTGGATGACTTACAAAGCGGGATTGAATAAAAGAATAGATCGCGTATTTAATATACTATAATAGAAAGGGAAGAAGCATATTCAAAGGCTTAGGGCCTTGTACAAATATGGGTATACATTAGTAAATTTAGTTACTTCAAATATACGTACTGAAAAAATTATATCCTTTAAATGAATAACATTATTATCGTATATTAAGCTCCAACCATTTAGGGATTGCTTTGTAACAGACATTATCCTCTCCTCCTCTCAATGATCGACTTGGATACTGCTGACGCTTTTTCTGCCACCAAGAAAGTAGCGGTTAATACAAAGAGATGTCATGAACTTAACTATTGATATAGACGATATAAGAACGTCTTAAATAATAAAAACATTTTGTCTTGTGGTTTTGCTTATGGACCGCGTTACTTACTGATTTTATGGGTACTAATGCGTTGCCTGATGAATAAATGATAATACTTTTCATGTACTAAGTACCTTTAAAAACGTTTCTGTGCTAAAAAATGAAATCCTTTTTAGGTGTATTGTGAATTTCTGTATTGAAATAAAGTAACTGAACAACTGAACTTTCAAGAACCTGTAAAATTTGTTGTTTAGCCTGTGGATCTCCTTGAATATCCAGTGCAGCTGCGGACTCCTCGATACCCGCATCGTGTTCGTCCTCCTGCCCTCCTTCCTGGATGATACGATCACGAAGCGCCCCTTCTCGAAACACATGGATTGTTGATTCTGTGGACTAGAACGCGCAAGCAAAGTTGTCAAATAATCATATGTAAAAAAAAAACCAAAGCATCCACTTGTTTACAGTCTGCTTGTAAAGGTTATCAAAATATCACGGATAATTAACCTTAAAAGTAAATAACTATTAGCTTACATGACTAGCTGCGATGTGTTTGCGAGCAGCTCCGTTGTTACGAAATCGTTTTTCACAGTAGGGACAAACATAAGCCCGAGAGTCCTTTCCAACTGTTGATTCGGCAAAGCTACATTCAGAGCCAGTATTTTCTCTTCCTCCGGTACGTTGCCCCAAACTGTGAATGACACAAAGATTTCTGTTTGTTCTGCTTTGCTTACTAATTTTCCGTATAAGCCACCATCTTTACATCACAGTTCCTGTTTAGCAAAAAGCATTACCAACTTAAAGAAGACTTCTCTCTCTCTCTCTTTGTAGTCTCGAGGTCGATTCAAAATACATTATCGGCTCGACACAATTCGCTAGATCCCGAAGCAATGTGAGGCTCTGTTTCAGATGACTGGACTCGGTTCAGCGACATCACTACATCTAAACCTTGTCTCTGTTCTTCAACCATGATTGTCTGCGAACACGGTCTTACAATAATTGTGCTGTCGATTAAAGCGCTAGACGCCCTCTGGCCCTCCCCAAAAACATTATCGCACGTTCATCTCTTCAAAAAAATACTCCACAGAGAAATGTCTAGTAGCGAATATTAGGACATCATCGCAATTTGATGTGCATTTAGATGATTGTTTTTCAATATACCGCATATAAAATGACGTTCTGACTTACCCATTTTCTTCCGGTTCTTCTTCGCCTTCAGCAGTAGCGCTGCTTTCCTTATGGCTTTCTTGGTGCCGGCGCAGTGAACCTGGGAAAGATTCAAGTCGTGCACATACGCGACAGTCGTAGTTGTCAAAGATGATCAAAAATCAAAGCGATACATAGTATGATTCATCGTTCTCTGTAAACTTTCACGTCTCAACCTTCTATAACGGATGACTAAGGCTACCGTCGTGAAACAAATCCACGAATGTATACTGTGGTTTATTCCCACTGTGAAACCATGAACAGACGACATACGCGCTATTACTTAAACAAAGCAAAAAAAAAAGTTCATCAAGAAAATGCGGACTAAAACCCGACATTTGTTTTATTTGTGTACAAGAATTATCACCCTCTACGGGAAGTAGGCGATGGATCTCACACGCCAAACTTCGATATCATCGACTTTTCTTCAGTTCAGTCTTCCTAGTCGCTCCCAAAGCTTTGCCATTCAGCTCGTTTTGTGTCAACAAAGCTTGCAAAACTGCTTAACTCGCACTGTGTTATAAAAGCTAGAAAAGCTCTCTATACAAATAAGACTGAACTCTCTTATTTTTCATTCAATTGTAAAGGATTTGTACAGCACGACGAATTACACTGACAAAGTGTAAAAGGTAAATTAATTCTTTTTTATTGTACGACTGTAACAGATAGCGCCACTAAGTGTCTATAGGTATTATATTTTCAGTTAATATCTCTATTACCAGAAGATTCGGCAAATTCGAATCCGTCACCAGATAACGCTACTATCGATGTCGATTAATAAACTTTGTATAAAATCTTTGTTTGTCACATTTTTCTACGACAAAAACATTGAGCAAGCAAAGAATTTAATGCGGATTTCTCATGTTTTTGGTCCGTTTCACGGGAAATTTCCTAGCACGCTCAATGACTGCATGCTCTACGCTCTACCTTTTTTGCTTGTTCTTTTTATAGAAGATCTTCCTTACATCTCTACTAGTTCGTACTCATAAAAGGTTGATCTACCTTATTTTGGAGAAGAAGACCGTATGCTAGCAGACAACTAGAATTCGAACGAACGCGACGCTAGCGGATATCCCTTTAGGTGCTTTTTTTTCATGCAATTTTTTTCTCTCAAGGAAAGCCAACGAGGTGAAAATAAATTCGCACGGATTTAATTGATGACCTGATACAAATATCATTGACCTTATTGCAACCTACTTCTGCGTAAGCCTTACCTCGGGTGGTAAACGATGCTGAGCACTTTGGACAATGAAACTCTTTTAGTCCACTGTGTGTTCGAATATGTGCTTTCAATATAGAGCGCGAAGTAAATGATTTGAGACATTCTCCGCATCGAAACGGCTTCTCACCTAAGGATGTGATGATAACAACAATTCATTGTTGGCAATGGCAATAAATAAAGTATGCAACTACAAGGATTTACTGCTAGGATAAAATAGCTAGAAGGTAGATCTCGTACTTTTAAAAATTGAAAAGTTTTTACACATCATTACAGAATTTGACTACAAACTACCCACACTTATTGCTTAATAATAATTTTAGGCACTACGTTTTACAAAAAGCTTACAGTTTACGGCCCTATGGGGAGCAAGTTGAATGAATGAATGAAGCAAAATGAATCACATTGTCTTATATACGAGTAAGACTAACTTACTGTGAAT
Organism: Varroa jacobsoni; assembly: GCF_002532875.2. Taxonomy (NCBI): domain Eukaryota; kingdom Metazoa; phylum Arthropoda; class Arachnida; order Mesostigmata; family Varroidae; genus Varroa; species Varroa jacobsoni. The sequence goes on from NW_019214289.1 coordinate 40,804, forward strand.
TTTTATAAGATTAACTAACGGAAACGTTACCGGTATGAGAACGAAGATGTTGTTTAAGATGCGAGGACTTCTTAAATTTGTATCCGCAGATATCACATGAAAAAGGTCGGCGACCCTCCGTAGAAGTAACTCCGGCTTCTACAGCTGTTGACGAAACCCCATCTAATAAAGGGCCAACAATGCCGCTAGTATCTTCTAACTCAATTGTTCCAGCGTTGGACTGTGTGATCACTAGATACGAGTCAAAATCAAAAACTCTGGTCGGAACATTTGCAATAACGCAGACCAAATACTACTCATGCAAGAATCATTGAGACAAAGCTAGTTCTTATGATCCAATACGACGAAAATAGTTCGGAAAATCTTATGATACAGTTACAAGTTCAACGATAGTCAAATGATTGAAATATGTAAAAGCATACTTTACCATAATGAAAGCAATAAGAACAATGGATCATTAGATTGTTGAATGAATACACGCAGTTTTTTTTGTTAGGACTCTAACCTAAAAAACCGTTCTCAAACAATGTTTTATGGTAAAAATAAACTAGATATATTATACAATAACAATGGGGACGACAACCACAAGCGACTTCTTGGGAAAGCAGGACGATTAGGTCAAAAAGTCTGAACGGTTTCAATCATAACCTTGATTCATCCGATAATTATCTTTGTTGTTACGACTTAAATGTGGCATAAGTACATATGCACATACATAAAAAACTTTTTTAAAAAACGTATTAGAAGAACAGCTTACTGAAAGTCAGCGAGGATGTAACGATAACTTTTACTTTTTATGCTATACAGTAATTACATCGACTTCGATCAAGTATGATTTTATAAACTATATAAGGAGACTGTAAAATATAGCTGAAGATGCTTGCGCGTCGACTTTAAAAAAGTAGAGCGTTAAAATAGAAAATTAAATTGTTTTGTATGATTGTGCCCATTTCAGAGTTTCGCTATAGCCCTCGATCCCCATAAACTTGATCAGTTTTGAAAGCGTCAAAGCTATTCCATCTATAAGTATTACCATGTTTCTACGTCAGATAGCAAAGGTTTTCTATTTATGTCTGTGATTCTCGTTAGCGGGTATGTTTTCACTAAGCAACCAAGTCATAACTCGTTTGGTGATTTAATAAGAGCTAAAATTTCGCTATGTATCCAGTTTTCTACTTGCATATTGCTCCTATCGCTAGTTTTGTGTTAATGAGCATATAGTGCTGTATTCAAAGCTAACCTGTTTCAGAGATCATAATTGGTTCCTGCATGGGCAACAGCTCTGTGCTTTCGACTAGAAGTTCGCCATGTGCTTCTTGAACGTGGACCGCCAACATGTCTTTGCTCTCGAAAACCAGAGTTTCGCATTGACGACACCTACCAAGTGACGGACAACAGAATTAGCTTGATATGATAGCTCGCAATTATTTAGCCCACGTTCTACCAAGCAACGTTGGAGTACTTGTGCGTCAAACCATCTGAAGTCCATTTTAATGATTAACAGAAGTACAATTCTATAATACTATGTTTGAAAGCAACCGCTTGGTTACACACCATGTTTACAGTTGCGACATTTCATAGAATTTTCCAGTACAGAAAACACATTTCAGTACCCACTGCATCAGTACAGTCTGGTTTAAATTTCGTCCCCTTTCAAAGTTATGTTCTTCTTTATTATGGCTAATAAACTCGTTCAAGAAATGTTCAGTATAGGAAGAGGTATATGTAACATTACCTATACTGCGTATAGATCTTGGCAGCTGCAACTCCGTGAACTGCCATATGCGTTTTGCAGCCCTGTTCAGATCGGAATGATCGAGGGCAAAAAGGACATTGCACTGTGCGACCTTCTTCAAATCCTCCGACTTCAGTTGGAACTGAGGCTGTTCCAGCGGCAGCCTTTGACGAATCTCCATGAATGCGCATATGGGCACTGAGAGACGATTTTAGCGAAAATGTGCGAAGGCACTCATGACACCTAAATCAGGGCCCAACAAAAAGGACTAATGTTGAATTAGCTCAGTGTTTATTCATAACAGAAATTAGTGTTACTAGTGCTATATTTGAGCATCATCCTCGTCGATATCTATGTAAGGTTAGGTATATGTACATTTCCTAGGTTGTCATTCTTCCAGAAATACTTTGAGTTACCGTTTGTCATGGCACTCCTAGAGTGTGGTGCTACTGCTGTGTCCGAATAATTTCGAATTACACCACACCGCGCAGACATAGAATGGACTTTAAATTATATGCATTGTTTCTAATTGGCCAGAATAACGAAGCATGTTGCCAGTTTTTTTTAGAGCAGCTTCTTCTATATCAACAGATAATTGGGTCGGAACCGACACGAAGCACGTAGGTTTAGAACGACCGATAGGTAAAATAATAATCTAATAACTGAGTAAGTTAATTAACGCAAATTGAATAAGCGAGTCAACGCAACAATTAGGTTCACTTAACATCATAAGCTTCAAAAGGGATTTTAAATAGCCTTAGCCATAATTAAATATGAAACCTACTTGAATGGTCGACTCTGAGTGTGCATACGAATATGCCGAACCAGATCGGAAGGTCGTCGAAACTCCCTGGAGCAAAACATGCATTGATGAAAGGCTCTGCCACCGGCACGACGCACAACATGTTCCCAAACCTGCGCATGCGTAGTACACACAGTAAAAGTAAGAACGTTGTCTACTTAATTGTTCATTTTTCGAACAAAAATACATCAAATTCAGACTATTCATTAAAATAACTAGAAAAGTCGGCGGCAAACCCATTTCTGGCATTGCGTCTCCTATAGGTTTAAAGAAGTAATCTGGAATTAAATGATTATGAAATATAGACAGAAGTCTTCGCTATATGCTTGCGTTGCTTATTCTTTAAAGAATTAGATTGTTGTTTAATATTAACAATCTAAGGATATCCATTTTCTGGAAGGTTAATATGTCATTAGGAAAGTGAACAATGCTTCGGCACAATCCACGAAGAAGCCTTAAACAAGTTTTCAGGATAATAATCTCCCCAAAACTATGGTAAGTTTAGGGTATGATCTAGATACATTCTATGCTTAGACCGCTGTGCACTCACGCACACAATTTGCCCCTCTAAGCGCTTCAGGAGCATACTGCCGACGTATTGTAAGTCTAAAAGTAAAACGGAAAAGTATAAAGTAAATATACGATAAAATCTGCATATTTTCATTGTCTTCAAACAAAATATCCCTTTTATTTCAAGCTCAAAGATGTCGGCTGATATCTTTACCAAGTCCGTGAAAGCTGCTGTACAACTAATTCCTACTTTAAGTGCTACTTACCGTATTTAGAATACATAGATTCTGATTGAAAGTTTTCTCACCAAGTAACGAAAAATTGTGACCAAGAAAGAGAGAAAAAGTGTATTAATTAGAGGAGAAACTAATATTTGATATGTTTAAGAGGTCCTGTAGATTTCTTAACCAAGCCAACCTAGAATGCAGTTACTCCAGACAACAGAGAGGTTCAATGTCAGCTAACTACTTTGTTGCCAGTCTTCTCTATATAGGCCCACATACTCGCATATTTGGTTTGTAATCAACTATTTTTACTATTATTCTAACCTCGCCAGTGTGAGCGTCCGTCAGGGGTGCCAGTCGAATTTGGCACTCATCTTGATCCTGTAATAAAAATGGTTGAACACCTCATGATTTCATATATACTCCACAGAAAATACTTAAAGACGTTGTTGTTACAGCATTGACTACAGCCATCATACATCTGAATATTAAACAGGATGGCCCCGGTAGAAAATGTTGTCTAGGCGATTTTGGCCTCTAAAATTTGTCTTTTAAAGAAAATACTCCTATTACTGGATGTTTATCCCATTCTATGAAATGCATCATCCTCCACAACCAGTTATGGGAAGTATATGGCTTCTGTATTTAGGATTTTTTTAGTGTTGCTTGGATTGCATTTTATGTACATATCGTGCCTACGGAGCACACACACCCAGGTTTCTATGGTTAGGTGATTAGCACTTACCTTCTGCTGTTTGTTATCATAAGAACCCGCTGCACTCGGAGAAGTCTGAACCTTTTCACGTTCAGAGTGTTTTGGAGGCCCCTCACAATCACCTGTTTCTACAACTTCTTCCACTTCCCCCTCTTCTCCTTCACGTAAACCTAATATAAAAGGGGAAACAAAATATGCATTTTTTTGGAACACACATACCTGTATCGCTTTTGTAAAAAACAACAATTGATGGGTATTACTGCTGAAATCATGAGCAGTGGTTTTAGGCGCATTTTGTTTGATCAAGAAAAGAGGTGTTTAGCTCTGCAAATCAAAAAACACTGTGTAATCGATAGCGCTAATTGTGCCAGGTAGCCCAGAGATTGTAGTACAATCAAAAACTCGTGCAGAAAGGGCTTATCAACCCATTTATACGTTTCCTCATGTTGCCTCCTGCTCATCGGGTGTAAGTATTAGCTCTAGTAAGTAAGAATAAAAAAAGTTAGTATTTATATAGAATTTTAAATACAAAGATGGTGTATAAGTGAAGGTTTAGATTAAATAATTAAAAATAGAAAATATTTGAGTTTGTTACCATACCGGAATTTGTTGTTGAGTGTCCGTCTCTGGTTTTATCCTCTGCCGTTTCGGTTTCTTCCTGCTCATTATTTCCAGTTTCGCTGCTATCCTCCCCTTTTTTCACAACACGTAACTGATTATTCTCGATGTTCTACCAAACATTAAAGGAAATGTATAGTTATATATAAATATGCTTAAATAACGCAACCACAACTTTCCAGAACCTTATAGTGTATAACTCATTCTGCTAAAAGCTTTCGAAAATATGTAATGTTAGCTTTATAAATTGAGCATAAGTCAAGATGCTAATAAGTCTCCATGGTTTACAATGCCAGAAAACAGATTCTTTTCGCTACGCTACGGATAACATAGCAGTTCTTGAGCCATCTAAAGAATGGATCGATATGCTTTAGATCGCGCATCACGAAGCCCTAACTAAGGCAATTACAAACGTCAATGTGTTGGACAATGGCTTGCATCATTATCCCAGAAGAAGTAACAATTCTACAATATATATGGTATAATATACTGCTGTAGACATCGCCATAATATAATATCTGTAATATGGAAAGGACTGATGCTAAGGATTTTATGGATAACAAGGGTAATCATATTAAGGAAGACCAAATGTAGCTACGCGGTAAACTGAGAAGTTGAATAATTTAAAAGAAAACACGAAGTCTTAGATGGGGATCGAACTCGAAATGTAATGCTTGTGACGCCGGCGCCTATTCACCTTACAACCATTGTAGCCAACTGTATAAGGGATATTTTATACGGAAGATTTGCTTTTCTTCTGTAAAAACAATTCGGTAAAACGCACGGAGGGCACATTCTCGAAATAAACCTTACAAGCTACTGAAGGACCCGAAATGTAATTATTTTATTTAAATTAGATTTATCAGTTAAAAACAAGCCACAAGTTTGCTATACATGCTTCGCTTTCGTATCTATTCAAGTTAGCCTTCTTAACTAAGAAATAACTACTGAGTACACTGACTTCAGTGTTTTTTCCTTGGCCGTTGTCGCATTGTATAAGAACGGCTCGTTGAACAGGAGTAGCGGGTTCCCCGCTGTTGATGCCTGAAGTATTTGCCGTCGTGGCGATCTGCTGGTGTCTTTTCGATATATGACATCCTAGCGCAGTACTTGTTCCAAAGACGCAGGGACAGACTGGGCACTGCAAAAGCACTTGTGCGTTAGATATTACTAAGCAAAATTGCAACGTTACATTACCCTAATTTCCAGCATTTAATTCTTCAAACAGTCAGTGCTACAATGTATGGTGCATTTCAATGAACACCACAATAATGCTTTAAACGAATATGCCCTCACGATCATTTTTTTTCGTACCAGCCGAACCAACATATTTTCTAACATGATACGATGTCAAGCAATCTTCTTTGCAGGTTGTAAGAACATAATTAACCGTACTAATTTTACAATTTCATATGGTATAAAAAATAATTCAACCAAATTCAGATTATTTGGCTGTAACCTTATATTTCAAGAGATCAAAGACCAAAGTTTACATCTACTCTATGCAGCATGTAAATCAATACAGCCGTCACGAAAACCTTAGATCAATAATATTATTCGTTGTTTATAAACAAGCATTAAGAATGATCTATGCCGTAGTGTTTTACAGATTACCTCAAGTTTTCTCTCTGGCTTGCCCATAGGGTGCAGTCGTGCGACGTGCGCTCTCAAATTCGATTTCTGAGAAAATCGGACCTCGCAGAAGGGGCATTCGAACGGCCTTTCGCCGGTATGAACTGCCATGTGAGCACGAACCGTCACCTCCTGCGTGAATCGCCGTCCACATACCTTACATGAATACTTTTTTTCACCTGTCAATGCATCAATGGCACGATGATAGAGTCATGGGTCTTTTCACTACGTTCATGCGCATGAATATCTGATTAAAGGTAATAGCAACAGAGGCTAATTTCTATTTAACTTTTCTTGTTAGCCGTAAACAACATGTACCTGTATGAATAGTGGCGTGTCGAGCGAGCAAAGATGCTTTCGAAAAAGCCTTAGAGCATGTAGGACACTCGTGCATAGGGCGGTTAGCACGCCCCAAACGGCCTTTTGCTTTATTTTCGTTGGACTCTTTTTTTGAAGTCGTACTTCCTCGCCCACCACCAGCCTTACGATTGCTACGTAACGCACTCTTCATCTTTTGGTGATGCAATCGGTGTGCAGCGAATTCCTCTTTATTAGTGAATGACTTTCGGCAGGTGAAGCAACGCATCAGTCGGGGGCCTCGAAGTCCACTGATTTCGCCAGAATCCCGTACACTGTGCAACATTTGGACGTGATAGTTCAGTTCTTCCTAAAATGTACAATACATGAGCGTTTTAGCTGGATTAATGTCTATTTTTATTCCTAATCAGAGAATACCAATTATTATCATCATCATATCTATACTATTTGGCCATACGTTCGTATGAAATTTGAAGTCTATTTAATGGATCCTGGAAGTTTCACGATCAGAGGTGAAGGCAAATATGCTGACTGCATATAGACATGTAAAGGATTTCCTGATGCCCGTAGTGTGTGTGGATATATGCCAAATGAAAGGTGCTTGCCGACTGCTGTGAGAGAGAATAATTTCCAACTATTTCCATCAAAGAATAAGGACCATTGATATATACTCTATCGGAACAACGTACACTACCTGTGTATCACATTCGACCTCACAATGGGTACACACGAAGAATTCATCCTTGAGGTGGACACTAGCATGCGACTTCAGTGACGCCTGCCGGAGAAAACGCTTGTGGCAAACGGGGCATGATAAAGTTGAGTCGGCGGTTGGATGAGCTGCAGCCCGATGAAGTATTAAATTGACCTATAAACGACGTCAAGAGGACATATAATATCAATTAACACTGGAACGACCGATGCTTCTTGTATACTAATTTCCACCGTGTCTGAACAAACTGATCGATCCTTATCGTTTTTATAGTTAAATGTAGATTTTCATTGGCGAAGGGTCTGATATAAGTGGATCTCAAAAAATGTAATCGGGGAAAAAGACTGCTAGTAGTGGATTTAATGTCAAACTAATAAGCATGCCAATTTCAAACAAAGGTTTACAAGCAGATAACGGTGAGCGACGGCTGAACAATTTTATTCCGAACATAACGAAACTAGGTTGGCCATGCAACGGAGGTAATCAGATTGCTGTCAATTAAAACTGTGGATCCCTCAATTACGGGGCGTTGCCCGATTTAGCACGTTATTGCATGACACAGAGTTTTCAGAATTTTGCTAGTAACAATGTCATTCGAGCGCTGTGGATCCAAAGAACAGAGTCACCCAAATACTCCTAGGTTTCCTCAATCAAAGGTTTTGGAACAATTTTAAAATTGTTCAAATTTTTCATTAGGAATACTATTACTGCTAGCTACCCTAATCAGGTGCCACTGCTTAAGGTCTGAGCAGCACCTTCTTTAATAAGTTAGTTCGTAGCTTGTATAAACCTGTATTTTTAAACGAATGCCACGATAACGTCTAGTGGATGCTAACTTAGGTGACGGAAAGACTAAAGCTGCAGAATTGTTGACTTGTGAATTAAATTACCTCGTGATTAAAAGCCTGCTCACAGCTATCGCACTTGTGAGGCTTTTCGCAAAAGTGCGATTTAAGATGTAACTGTAATCGGCATTCGCTCGAAAATTCCAGAGAACAAATGGTGCACCGGAACGTCTCAGATAATTCCTATAAAATGCGTACAACAAGTTATCCTTAACTTTTTTGTATCCATTTAATAACTTGATAATCGATAGTTTCGTTTTATTTTTTTAACCTAGCATGCTAAGTTTGTATATGTCAAATTCCATCTAAAACTAAAGGTTTCATGCACTACGACCAAAAATATAACCCAAACAGGTATTCAAACGAAGGTCATGGTATGGCTCAGTGTGATATATCTCATGTCATAGTTCAAACTCTACCATAACAAATCCGATGTATTATATTAATATAAGTAGCTTAATAAATATAACACAGATATGCCAATCCTGTAATATAGGTCCATAGAATTGTATGGTAGGGTACGATGAACTAGGTATATTATTCCAGGGGGCAGTTTACGCACACAACGTCATATTGTATTTAGTACACTATTCTAATTGAATCGGGCCGTAGACTAAAATAAAGCAAAGTCAATTAGTGCCATCTTTTTTGAGTTCTTTAACCCTCTGCATGTAATAACTGATTCATTTTATACTAACGCCCAAGGTGTGCTAACCTACCTGACTTCTCTCTTCACTAATATCAATGGTCTGATTAAGCGTGTTAATATGCACGATGTTGGTTGAATCGGCATCATTGCCAACAGCATCTGCATTCCTACTGGAGAGGGTTTCCAAATGGCCAGCTGTAATAAATCGGATAGACGATGTATCACCACCTCCGTTTGCAGAAACAGAAGCACTTTCACCTGCCGTCGATGAATGAACAGTGGCGTCGGCAACGGAAGTCGCGATATCACCAGTTCCAGTTGCGGGGGTTCCACCCGCAATCGCAACACCGCTGCGAGCAGCCCCAAACACCACCGGCGTAGCATCGTCTTTTTTTTTTATTGTAGCTTTGTTAGTTCCTGGTTTTTATGTTGTTTATTATTATATGTTCGTTAAACTTGAATAAATAGAATGTTCGTACATCTTCATATTTAAGCGAATAGAGCCTCTACCGATGAACAGTCGATGGAAGGAACAACGCAATAGGGTAATGCCGCAAGCTTACATAAAATAATACGCTTACCTTTTCGGCCAGGTGCTCTACTAGTGTTTGTTTCCGGGCTCGCTGCAACCAACGCTGTAGTAATCTCAAAGAATCCCTCTTCTCTCTGGCAAAGTGAAAACATGTCTCGAGTTATGCTCATCTCAGGGGTATTTTAATAATATCTAAATCAACATCACAAATATTTGAAGCTGGAAAACGAGGTCATGCGAAAATAATATCGATCACATAATGGACTGTGTATACGCCTCAACTGCCATCATTTTTAGCACAGATTGAGACCACGGCTGTAACCGCAATCATGTTGAAAGGCTTCTGCTTCGTATTCTCTGTGCCTTGCTCAGAGAGGATGTAGTGTACGACACCCCAATGATGAAGTCTCATTTTTCTACTAGTACCGGGTGGCTTACCTTCAGAGAGTCTTAGTCAAAAATAATGTGATTGCCCTGAACAGGCCTAATGTTGTGTTAGCAGTCTACTCACAGCCGACGAGAACCGACGCTCACCCCTGTTGAAAAGCTGCTAAACAAACTGCGTGCGGTGCAGCTATCATTTTCCCTCGTTGTCTGTGGAGATTAGTTAACGCACGATAAAACCAACGCCAACCTAAAGCCGCACACAGATAACACGAAACCTAGCCAACGCATACCGCTGAGTTGTTAATTTCCCGTTCACACTCACCTAGATGGAAGCTGAACCAATATGCATAAACAATGTGGACCTTCTTGGTTGTAATTATTTACTTAGAAAAGGAGCTCATCTTCATGCTCGCGTCCCCATCGCTATGAAACGATCTAACGCTGCGCACCCTGGTCATCTCCAAAAAGAGAAAGAAGCCACTTCAGTACTGCTTATATCTGGAAATTTTAAACGAGCTCGCCGTCTAGGCCGTATTTTGTCTGCGTACAGACGCAGCAACCAATGCATATTCAATAGCAGTTTGCACAGTGGGATTGGTAAATAAGAAACGTCCGTGCTTTAACGAACTCAGCTGTCTTGCAAAGAAAGCCTAAAATGGATGCAGCCTCCTTGCAGAGATATATCCTGAAATGCTCTTGCAACCCACTTAAAAGCTCTTCGTAGAGAGACCTATGTTACGTACAGCACTGAGAAGCAGACGTGGTTCGATAAGTTCCTCCGACGGATCCCCCCCCCGACATACTCATCGGCTAACTGGTAACTGACTCCACATTTGGATCGAATAATATGTTACTATGGGACTCCTTTTATAATTTTAGCGGCTTTTTAGATTAGTGAAAAGTCAGACTATATCGAATTCAACTTTTAATGTTGGAGGTCGTTCAGGCTCTTTTAAAGAACACACCAATTACCCTGCACTCCGATTATGTGTCCGGATAAAATAAAGAAGAAGCAGCTGAAGGATGCTTTTATGCTAACCCGTTGTCGGACGGCGCTGTATAGTAAGTGTCTCTGAAGGGGCGACCTTTCCGACTAATGATCAAGAGCCACATTTCTAAACATTCCTACATGTAAAAGGATTTCTATCTTGTCTACTTTGTGACATGGCGTTGCAGAAACGAGTGCGTCCTTCAAACTGCTAGTTTCCCTGGCAATGAAAACACGGTTTCTTAGAATCGTCATTTCTGACAAGCGGCACGGCTTTCGACTTCACCGATCACCCATTATGCTGTGTAAGGCTCTTTTGATTTTTATAAAGGATTTTTTGTCTAGGCAAACGGCTACTATTGCGTTGTAGTTGTGGACTTTAAGGCGGCGACGCTTCTGAAAAATTCACCAGTGAGAATCCGAGAACCCAGAAACTTTGTGGAGGAGGTTTTGTATGCTAACGACCTAGTTGTCTATGGAAGGAGCCGTTTCCAAGCCAAGTAAGCGTTAGGTAAACCGCATGTAATAACAATATATTACTACTCAACCGTGGATCTAACAAACACGGTAGCGCAAACTATTTTTTGAGAGTGGCCGTCTGTCGCACTTGTTTCCACAACCTATTTTTTTCATTAAACGGTAGAAGCTTTTGGTCGCAACTCACGGAAGAGTGGCGCATAGAGACAATAGTAGTTATGTCTACCATGAGAAATCCACCTGCTCTGAATCGCTACCGTCTTTTGGCTCTTTGATCTCGAAATAGCCCCACGGCATAGACATCATATAGAATTTTTTTTGCAGACTTGTAGTAACTAAATCGGCTTATAATTGTCTAGCTTAAACGTATTTTGGGACTCCCTCACTTAGCGCAGTATAGGCTAATTGACCTATTTTGCTGGGACATTTGTGTCAGCCAAAGACTTTAAACAACATCTTGAGGCCTATTGCTTGCACGACTAACTCTATGAACGCGTCACGACTTAGGAAAGCGAATCCGAAGGTATGTAAGGCCACGCGTGGGTGACACCGAATTCCTTAACTAAACATGTTGTAATCACCCACGTTCATTTCGAATCGGCATAGTCAACTCCAAGTAAATAGAAAAGGTTTTTTTTCTAGACTAAATTATATTTGTCGAAAGCTATCTTGTCGATATGATTATTCATAAGAATCGTTCTGACTACGAAAGAAATTCTTACGCAAAACTCAAACATCATCGTTCTGCGCTATTAGATATAGCATGTCACCTTTCGAAAGCTCGAATTCATGAATTAATAAAGTAATATCAGCTCACCTCAAATACATTATGTTGAATCAAAGCACGAAAATCTTGCAATTAACGTTTATGTAACTTACTCGCAAAACATACCTGCTGAATATTGAGTTGGGACGTATCGAGAAAAAGAGTGCCCACGCTGCCATCAGCATTCAACACATTTAGGTAAACACCTGCTCCGGAGTGGGTCACTGCAGTCCCGCCTTGAAGGGTCGCTGCAGCAAGACCATCTGCTTCTACTTCAGCTGGACTTTCAGCTGAAGCCATTGGATGCTTAGAGTGCTATATATCACGCAGGAAAACGGTATCTTGTACACATGGGCCTGTACGTGTATAGCTTTCCTCTAGACCTGGTGTCTAGCGCAGGCCATCGTCTCAAATATCGTTTCCATATTGTAGCGATTTCCAAACGATTCCGTTTTTGATATACTTTTTTGAAGCGGCAACATGAGCTGCAAATATTAGGCAACATCGTGACTGTCGTAGTAGTATATACGCGTATACCGAAACTACACTAATAACTATCTTGCACTTTTTGACTAATCCCCTTTTTTTTTCACTTGGTCATCAAATAATCATGAATTTATATTCTATGTATGCTACGGCGAAATGGTAGTACAACATGATGAGAAAGTGACTGAGACCATTGTGATACCCGTATCCCATAATTATATGTGAATAATAGACAGTAAAAGTAACTGCATATGGCGAAAAACTAGATTATAACAACTCTGGTTATATGATATGATATTATAAACCTACATTGATTTCATCAGGTCGTTTTAACGTGGGAAACGTAATGAATTCTTATAAAAAACAAAATTCCCATGTGCCATTAACATAGTCTCAATTCATTATGTAGATGCACCGACGAGTAGGATACAATTTGAAAAACGATATTTTTTATAACAATTATAATCGCCAGATATAATATTATCTATAAAATAAAACAGGCAATTTTGAAGTCTATTTGTATTTGAATGTAAATTATTTTATTTTAATTCTGATTTAGTAAATTATCGCTTTTTGTTCACTCGAATCAAGCAATTCCAATGTTTTGGCGCCTCTGAGAACAATGTTTTCCACAAAATATTTAAATTCCTAAGTGATCAGATTTTATTTGATATATATATATATATTTGATGTATATATATATATATATATATATATATATATATATATATAGCAGTATTTGATCAGATTCATCCATTCGGTGTTGATTTGTCGTACAGCAGGTACAAGAGGCAGCAAAACGCACCTGTTACGACGCTTTTGATCAATTGTATCTAACCCTTTTCGAATCAGATTAACATCATAAGTAAAGCAGTTAGGACGAAAACACAACTGATCGCTTCTGATAACATAAAAGCTTTTGTCAATATTGGTCCTGGTATGTTGGTCCCCTGATGCAAAAAAATATGCTCCTGTAATCAGTTTATAACAAACTGCAATTTGCAAATATTCCCCTATTAAGCTTTCTATAAGCTGGTCTGAAGCTTGTTTTATTTCGGGTTTTACGAAACGAATCTGCCTCATATTTTTCAACTTTGTTTAGGTTAGATGTAGAACAAGGAAAGAATATCTCAAACGCTTGACAAAAGTAATGTTTAATTCTAGAATCCGTCCGTTTCTAGAATGAATGAAAGTATCATTTTGAAGAATCTGTTCTTATCAGCGTTCTACATGCATTTTACTAATATAATGTATTTACAATCCATCTGCCCTAGAGGTCGGTCAAAAAATCGCTTGAGTAAATTGACAAAATGGCTCGATGTGCATAACATAAAGCGCGTATGTTTTAGATATCGTCCTAGCCTAATCATGGATAATCCCTGATATGCAGTTCAATCGATTTTTGCTGAAGCCATAGAATTAGTCCAGCTCATCAAGGTTATCCGAATAGTGAAAAGGGCAAACATCGCTATATTATTCAACTAAAAATATTCTATGCAATGTTGACAATACTAAGACTACAATACAGACTAATGCATAGTATGTGAATATTATATATATATATTTATGCCATTTGCCGTTGTCAAACCTGTCACCTACGTGCTGAGTTCATTATTTAAATCCGTGGCTAGTTTTTGGTCAGAGAGTATCATAGTATATACAATTCGAAAACTAAGTATAATAGCAAAGCGCAATTTGAGCACACGCAACTAGAACAATACCCCTCTACAAAGAATATAACCTTATCTATCCGTGTAAGTTATCGTGCTTGTGAATATTCACTATTAGTTCATTGAGACATTTCCCGCGGGATCGTTTGTTCGTTCTGTGTCAGTTGACTGGACTGCTCTGAATGTATCGTTGCGCCAGTGAAGGCTCTGGTTGTGATGCGGCTTCCGAACGTGCAGGCCACCTATACCTCATATAAACACTGACCTTTTTCAAAAACTTACCTCCTAATACGTCAATCAAATTACTTATTATTTTGCACAATTCACAACATCACTTCTTTTCATATATTCAATATGAATTATAAGTAACACAGCAGGCCACTGGGCCAAAAACAGTTTAATACAAAATGGCACAGGTCGGTCTCCCCTTCGGGAAAGAGTCACAGATCTTGACTCATAATTGAAACTTCGTTCCATATAGGACCGATTTTTTCTAATACAATAATGCAACTATTTATATGCAACTAGCGAGTTCTAACTGCGAATCACTAAATACAATAGCTGCGAACTAAGTTCATACCATGAAAAACGAACTGCGAGTATACTATTTGTTGGGAGCTGTGTGCTGATGTCGTCTGCTAGTAATCGAGCTATTCGAATCGGACACCTGTGCTGATCCCTCTTTAATGTTTATTAAAATATTTAGAGTGATGCATTTAGATCGATCAGTGATTTTTGTAGCATCTCACTACTGAAGCTTTATGAGCTCGAATTATGGGGATACGTCTGAAACTATGTTTCAGAACCATAATGCACCGTAGTGAAAAATAGCTTTATATGATGTTTATCGATACCTATCTCTATAGTTCGAAAGAGCAAGTTGCTATGACAAAGGTTATTTTAGTTATATCTAATGCATTCATAGTTCCTTTCGTTTATGAAGTTGACCTTTTCGTTTTTGCGCACATATTAAACCCTGCGTTTAAATTTGCGATGGAGATTGTCAACTATCACTAACGAGTTA
Source organism: Varroa jacobsoni (assembly GCF_002532875.2). Taxonomy (NCBI): domain Eukaryota; kingdom Metazoa; phylum Arthropoda; class Arachnida; order Mesostigmata; family Varroidae; genus Varroa; species Varroa jacobsoni. The sequence continues at coordinate 55,894 of NW_019214289.1, forward strand.
AACATTTTACTTGGTTCTCCTGACTGATATAGAGATTTTTGTCGGCGCATTTTTCGCGGCACATAGCGTGCACACGTAGGTGAAAGCAGCGTTTGGATGAATAAATCGAAAAAAGGATGACAAAACAGCAAGTTTACAAGTTATATAGCTAAAAATATTATTTATAATAACAACTTCACACATTCATTTACTATAAAACTACCAAGCCTCGTCTTGGGTCTTTGGGACGTCATCTATAGAATTGTGTAGAATGCTATTTAATCAATTCGAAGTATGCCTTTTATTGATTTCATTCTGTGACACCTTCTGTGTCATAGACGAGCTTTAAACCTATAAGCTGTATCTTGTTTGTTCTGAAGCTTAGTCATCTTTACATTCGTGTTTTTTTCGCTGAACGATTTTTAAAACTATACCCAACCAGAAGACTAAGTTGTGTACCGGTAAACTGTGTAACGAACGCAAAAAAGAGTGGAAAAATCGATTATACAAGCTCAAGTGAAAGGTAAAAATAACAAAAAGTATTCTCCCCATCTAAATTTTAGGCATTGAATACGTCGAGTTTTTTAAGTAGAAGGCGTGTTGTGTTCTGCTTTGGCTTAAAGTCAGCCGCTTGAGATCATTGGTATAATTCTCTGATATCTTAGTTGCATCTATAGTGTCTGATTTCACTACAATTTTGATTATGACGGATGTATCTATCAGCCTGCGATCAAAGCGGGCACTTTACTATAGGCATTAATGGCAGCCGACATAGATGTGTACAGTTTTTGTGTAAACATGTTTGATTATGGCCTATTCTTAAAATCAAAGCCAAACCCATTTATCTAAAAAAAGTTACTGTCTGGGTTGTTATTTTCTGTTCAGTTTGGGTTTTATGAATATTCCGTTTTACTTTGTAGTGTCAAATGAAGCTTGATGAATCTTGACTTTGAGGCTTTTATAGCAACCGCTACAAGCCGATCTCGATGAGTTAAAATTGTTATATCGGCATGGAAAGTGTACCGAGTGTAGTAATTGTTTGGCTTATGAACTCTATGTAAGGGGTATTTTTTTTTGTATGACCTGAAAGCTCCCGACAAATTGAATTGAAATTTAATCTATATTGTAGTCAAATTCTAGTTTTCAAATCGGAATTACCGTTTAGTCATCATGATACTCTATGTAAAAGGGGGTTCGTTTCACACTATTCGATATATATAGACGAGTTAATCAGAAATCCGATATTTCTATCTTTATAAGAAAATTGAACATGGCGAACGCCATTGACAATTGGCCGTATAGGTTTACCTATATAACAATGGGACGAAAACGTCTTGAGCTATTTGTAAGATGGTTTTTTAAAGTGATTTTCTAATAAATGTTAATTGATTCATACTTCGGTGAATCCTTTTCTTGAACTTATTTTCGATAAAAAAAAACTTGAAAAAAAGCAAAATGTTGCAAAGATATATGTGAATATCGATTAATAAAAAACATTTTAGAGCTTGAGAGACTATCCAGGGACATAGTTAATACACCAATCGAAATGTATCAATTCAAGTGTGTATATATATATATATATATATATAGAGTGAATTATGTATATTTATTATACATGTCTAATTACTTACTAAAAATAAAAATAAAAGGGCAAAAAAGTCCTGGTGACATCCCGCGAATAGAGTAGATATTCATCTGAAATAGCATTTGTAAGGATTCCTTGCGAAAAGGTGAAACCAAGGTGAAAACTCTTAGTATTGCTGATTTCCTAAGCATAGAATTAGTCTTCGTTTAATGCAGCCTTTGTAAATGTTATGATAGAACAAAGATAAAAGAAACCTTCTTTTTATTTCAATCAGAAATTTATCAGTAAAGCAAAACAAACCTTAAAAAAAAGCTCTAATAGCATCGTAAAAACAGAATAAGTTTTCATTTGATGTAGTATGCATATTTCTAATAGAAAAAAACAGAAATTATGAAGATTCTCAAATCTGCGTAACGTCACTCAGATAAAACTATTAGGTCTACCCACTCTCTCAAAGTATATTAAATGTTAGCCAAAGGCCGACTTTTTCACGTACGCCGACGAAAGGTTGGCCCTATTAATGTGCGTGCTGACAACAGAATCATTTCCAAATGGCATATAGCCTTGGCGTCAGTCAGTCCCCCACATAAACTGGCATTACCTCCAGTTCGGTTTCGTTGGCGTCCAGTTGTAATCAGACCTCCACATTCTGCGGAATGTGGCACCAGACGGGCAGTGGTCTTGGATTGCAACAACCGATAGGCCTCGTCGTAGCCTGCGTTCGAGATGAAGCCTTTCGCATTGGCCACGGCTTAGAACGGGTTTGCAAACCGCAAAATCTTAGTTGAACTACCGGTAGTAAGAGGCTATTCCCAGGAAGCTTTTTAATCCCCCGTAACCCAAGCGGAAGGGGCACGGTTTTCATGGCCTTTCTTGGAATCTGAGGAAATTGCAACGGCCATGATCTTGTGGCCTTTTTGGGTAGCTAAAGTACATTTCTTTGTTTTCAAACACAGGCCGATGGAGTCAATAATCGCTAGTACTTTTTGCAGATGAGTTGTGTGGGTGATAGCACATGAGTAAATTAAGACATTGTCGAGGTAGACGAGAGCCTTCTGGCATCTCAAAACCAGCAACGATTTTGACCATTAGCCTCTGGAAAGTCGAAGGTACGGTAACGAGATCGAATCGCATGCACTCGTGCAGAAGATCGTATCCTTTTGGCCATCTGAGTGTTTACTCATCTACCGATATCCTTTGGTTAGGCACAGTAGCGAATACGGCCGAAAACATCGATAGCATAGTCCATTCAAAGCAGCGGGTACACGGTTCCTTTCGTGATAGAACTTAGCCTATAATAGTCAAAGCTGAAACCCACCGTCTCGTCTTTTTTTTCTCACCAGAGCTACTGGAAAGGACCACGGGATAGATGATGGCGCCATAATGCTGTCGCGGAGCATAGTTTAATTTTTATCTTTTATGACCTGCCGTTAGTGCAATCCGCTTTGATTGGGAATGGACCGAAGGCAACTCGCCGGTCTGAATCGAATGCTGAACTAAAGCGCTATGGACGGTTCTGGGTGATTGTTAGACGAGATGGCCGTATATGCGTATAAGAAGCCTCAGGAAACAGCTATGTTGCTTCTTTGCCAGTCCCAAACCTAGCCTGAGAGATCTGCTGTCATTTAAGAAAGGGGAATCCTGTATGTTCGAGCCAGCCCCATGAATCTCTTCTAGCTTGCGCTTTATTTTTGCTGGGCGGCGCTATGTTTCATCTAGTTTCATTTTAGTGATAATACTGGTTTGTTTGGACTGCTATGCACATTGCTGCCCTTTGTAATATGACGTATCCCCAATGACTCTACAGTAAAGATGACAAGTGGGTAATTGTCTTTCTCTTTAAAATGCTTTGGCATGCACTTTGCCATAGCAGGCGTGCGTTCATCTGCCATTCTTGAAAAAAAAACTAGAACAAGATAACAACAGCGGAAAACAGTACGTTTTCTTCAGAATTTCATCAATATTTATCTTATCTTTTTTCACTGAACGAACCCACCACTCAGATTAAAAGTATATTTTTTTCGTGAAATTTTCTTTTTACACTAGTTTTTTTACATGCTAGTTTTTACACGACTTTTGGAGAATGCGATAAGGAGTTTGAGGAGGCAAACCAGAAGACCCCAAATACGGTCTGGATTTTAAAGGTTCGAAAATTAACCGAATTGGCTTAGACATTTACGCTTTTTTACATGAAAATTAACGGTCGTTTTAGAAAAAAGAATATGAATTGACCATAGCGTCGTCCAGATAAGCTCCAACAACTAGTCTTTTAAGAGCCTTTGCGCCTTTTTTCACCCTTAAATTTTTTGACCGTCTTAAGCTTTTGCATTTTTTAGACGACACTTCATAGTAGGTGCAATGTTGTTTGTTACAATATCTATTTTTGTGTATATTTTAGAAACGAGTTACGAAAAAATCCGGATTTAACGTTCCACTCTGTACATGTAGCACTTATGTTATTCATAACGTACTTTAAAATCAGATGAGTGCAGCCGAGTTTTTTGGCAAAGAAAAGCATTTTGCGACTCTTCAAGGCACTAAATGTAAATCGCCGCTAACTTGTGATGAAGGTGATATTCGTCCCTTTGGCATTAAGGTGTGAATGCTGCGCTGCAGACAGGATAATCGAGTTAGCCAGAATACCTCTGTTAGCGAAGTAAGCGATGTGTGCTTAGTCTAGTTTAATAAGTCTATATCAGATGAGTAAAGCAATGAAACAATATGCCACATCATCGTGTAGATCACGGTGCAAACAAAGTAAGACTCTGTGTATAAACAAACTGACAACTTACTGACAAACGATGACTTACAATGCCAAAAACAGGCGCAACGGAAAAAGAATATTTGTATTCATGGTTAAAAGAACCCTTTTATGCCCTCCTTTTTGAATATAATAATTAGGCACCAATAACCTACATATTAATTCATTGTTGCGTAAATAAGACATTCTACATAATTACACAATCGTATAAAACACTGATTAAGGTTTTGAAATTAAGCTTCTCATAACGTATACAAAAGGAACAATGAGATAAAGGTACGAAAGGTTGATTACAAAACCATCAAACTTTAATTAATCTTTCGCGGGTTACGCAACTTCCCAAACAACCTGCACGATGGAAAATAAAGGAGTATACCTTTAAAAAGGGTAACACTATTAGTCTTCAAGTATCCCTTGAAGTTAGTTTTTTGGGTTAACTCGTGCATGTTAAGTGGTACAATATTTCTTAGTGCTCTTCTACAAGCAAACTGGAAACACAGATAAGAAGTTGTTTTTAAACACTGGCAGGGATGTTGTCGTTCTACAGGCGATATATAGTAGGACGTTCGGTGTGAGTATTTTAAATAATGCGTGTTTGGTGTACACGTGATTTTCAGCAAATCACCAATTTCATGGATCCTTCGTTTATAATACCCAAATATATTGAGCTTCCTTTAAGACTTTCTGAAAGCAAGACTTTTACAACTTATGAGCTTAAAGATTAGATTAATCATTTTCGAATTTTGATGATGTGAAGGACTTTTTGGGCTGTAGAAAACATTGGATTCAAAAAGAAACATAAAAATAAGCTAATAATAATGAGTTCATAATGTGTAATATGTTCAAATTGTGAAACGTATGCTTGTTTGAATTTCTACAAGTACAAATGGATTATCCTATAGTCGATGCTATTTAGCCCAGCACAAAAGTGAAACAACTAAATAGAAATTATTTCCACATAAGAAATGAGCCTATCGAGATACATTTATGTTGCACGGTTACCTCTATTCGATAGCCGCATTCAGCACCCTTTTCTTGCACCTCAGATGTGGGATGTCCCTCTGTTTTCTTGCAACCTTAATTTTTCGTTCGACACTTCGTTCGGTACAATAAAAAATCTCATTTCTATCAGTTTTTTAGCCGGCTAGGTAAGTAGAACCGTTAGTTTTTTTTATATCGCCATGTCTGTCATCCTAGCATTTGCATGATCGAAGATGAGGGCATCTCTGTTACTTGCTATATTTTCTTTTTTAAATCAGATTCCTAAAATGTGTAATATGGTTTATAATATTCATGGATATTACTTTTTCTATTATGGCTGCATAAGACATCTCCTCGGCATTAGTGCTTTCTAGTTCAAGCGATTTTTTGCTTTGGAATTCTTACAGCGCAGGATATCGAAATTTTACCAGAACCTCTCAAATAGCTACTCAGGTTTAATGTCGAACAGTAAATTCTCGGTCTATTGTTATTTGTCCGTGAGAAAACACAAATTCATCACCCTACATATTAATTAGGCAAAACGCGACCTTTCGACATATTAGATACTAGCGTCGAATTATCAAGCCTTCTAGACAGCTTTGCTAGATTTGTCCTGTCTTTAGTCTCTTCCTGTTTGTCAGCTTTATTCAGCATAATCATTTGATTTCTATGTCCCCCTTTTTACTTCGTACATAGAAGTAAATTTAGTTCAATAGCTAAAGTTGTGAGACTGATGCATTATGTACGATATATGCATATGTGCATTTGTAGAAATAACGACAACTATTTTGGGGGCATAATCAGTATTATTTTATTAAATTCTTGCCGCTCTTCATTTTCTAAAATGGCGCCATGGGCATTGTAACTTTTTCTTTTTGAGTTAAAACTCTTTTTAGATTAGATTTGGAATTAGTGCAAGATCGATGGTAGCTTCTGCGTAAATCGTGTGTCTTCTTAAAGTGTGTACGGTCCATGTTTATCTTTGATGATAGTAATTTCGTCTACCACTTTGCCTTCTTTAATTGCAGACAACTGCTGCAGTGTCAGGTGGGTTGCATTGTGGAGCTTCATTCGCGTGTAGCCATAATCCGAGATCCGTACTGCACTCCAAGGAGCAGGCTTCTTCACAAAGGGGTCAATATTCTCTTGACATCCCGCTGAGCCTAAAGTAGAATAAAAACACGAAGCAACTCAATAATGTTTACTTGATGTGATTTAGAACGCTTCTTAGTGAAGGAGCGTACTAAATCCCTTTCTTTTTGATGTTTATGTATTTCAAGCCTATCCAATTCAAATAGGTTCAAATGCACTCAATATGGATACTCGGGAGCTTAATCTCACTGATACATTTACACTAATTAAAACAAAGTCTGTATTTTTTAATGTACTAATATTATAGTGGTAGGCGACTGCTATAGGGGGATATTCTTACCTGCCGTTTCCATAACGGTGTTCACTTGAGGTATTTTAAGTACCGAGAACGAGAATAGCTATAATTGGCTACCCAAGCAAGGTTTGAACCACTGAGTTTTTTTTTAGTTGAACTGTGCATCAGCAGGCATGTGGCGCATTGCAGTTACGTACCTCGATCTATGCCAGTTACAGTACTCAGTATAGTAAGAGATTTGAAGCGAGCCGCTGTTATACCGACTCCCATTCAGTCCATAACAAGCTTTTTGGGTTTAGGGATGAAAATATCACAAAGTAAGGCTTTATTTGCGCGATGTCTATTAAGCTAAATGTAGCCAATCCAACAGCCCTTGTATTCCATCCTATGCTGCGCTACTAACTGAACTGGCAATTAAGCACAAAGGTGTGATGACGTTTGTTTTCGACAATATCCTAATTATTACAGGGACTAAGTTTGCCGCATGCTTTAGAGAGAAGCAATAGACCTCCTCCTACTCCGTTCCCCCGGGTCTGTCTCTGTTCATCTCAGAGTACCGATGCCAACCAAATGTTTTCTTGGTGTTCATTTCCTCACATATGTGTCTAACCCAGAGGGACCAAAAGGTAGCCCATGAACCGTATCAATTATCAATCCCGCGATAAGCAAGCAAGTGTACGACATTAAATGATACGGGCAAGAAAGGCTAAGTGTAATATTTTGATCTAGAAAAATCATAAAGAATTAGACAAATAATTTCCACTAATTTACCTGTAATGAGATGCACGGGGGCCTTTGGGTTGGTGTACGGAGCTTCGGCACTTCCATTGTAGACCTTCATATCATAAATTGGCCATAACCGCTCGTAGGAATGCTCATGAGCAGCAATGCACAGATCAACTCCGTACTTATAAAATAGATCCTCTAAACCTATCGCAAAAAATGTTACCCAGATGTGAGCGCTCTTGTGCCTTGCCGGGTTCTTAAGGCGTTTTCGATAACGTTTCTAAATGGATTCTTCTTCGGAATTTCGTGTCCACATGATATTTCAAAACATTTCTAGAATGATTAAGATTTGGCAGTAAAGTCTACCCACCGTAGGCTCGGACGATGGGAATACCCTTTCGAACAATACTCTCGCGGTATCGACAGTCATCGTGGTCGTCATTGGAGCAGTACATAGGTCGATGGCCCATTACGATAATCCAGGGGTGTTTGGCGCGATTTTCAGGCTTGGTAGCTTCGATAAGATCTTGCTCCAGCCACTGATACTGATACTTAATCTGGTGCCACCCGTACCAAATGAAGAAGTAGAACTCGGTTGAATAGCTGATAATGTGGGCTGGACCATAATTAAAGCTGCAAAAATGCACGGGAGTTACAACTTCTTGAATTGTATACTATGCAGTGTTAAACTGATTACTTAAGACTATGCTTGCTTTCTAGTATTCGTTGCACGATAATCCGGCAGTAATAGACACTTACCTATTCAGGTTCGAAAGAAGGTAAAGTTAGCTTATAATAGCATTACCAGTTATTCAGAAAGATTTAAGGTAGATTAAGTCAGGTTTGATCCACGTTTCGTCGACTGTTTGGTTGAGGTGTGTTAACTGTAGTTTAGAAATACCCTCTTCTTTGCAGACAGAAACTACAGATTTTTTAAACTGTTTTCAACTAAAAACCTTTTTGAAGACTGGACTAGTGCCTATGCATCGCATTGTACACTAATATATCAGCCATCTGATGAAATACCCAACAGCAGTACAAGGATGTAAAACTTGAAGCGCAGTACACGATATATCCATCATAGTATAACCTAACTAAATATAGGCGAGTTTGTCAAGCCAGAGTCGTCAGTGGCGTCACCACTGCTTACCATCAATGATCTTATCTGAAAGCCAGCTGTAACTGTAGTAGTTTCTCTGCGTTTCATCGTTTTACTTCCGATATTTGCATTCCATAAGACTGCTGGCTTCCAGCACGAAGTAAAGCCTGTCTATGCCCAGTTCGAACTTAGACGACAATATGTCCTTCAGATTAGCAAACAAATACGTTACCCACTAAGCTATCACGGGAACCGTAGTAGTCTAGTAGGTCTAAACCAATCCTTAATCGCAGCACCGGACGTAAATCTCAAAACATTTATTTGGTAGATGAGTTCTGTTTCAGACACTTACAATATATAGACGTATACAACGTCATATTCGTGAGCTTTTTGGATTAACTTAGTTCAAGCTCTAACCAGTAATCCGTCATATGTCAGATGGTACTAGCTTTCCGCTAGCTAAGACCATCGCACAGTTTGCTAAACAAATCTTTGGCGGTTGGCGAAGTTGGTAAAGGTTGTAACAAACCACATATATTTGAAATCATCTATAATTTTTCCAAATAATCTTAGGCCGCATAATTAGCTTATTACTGCGTTGCATAATAATGAGTCGGAAGTTAAGTAAATAAGGCCTGTAACCACAATTTAATGGTGCTTTGGTGTATTATCGTTAGTTGCAGAGATTTGTTCTTAATAGTACAATGAAGCAACATTTAATTAGGACACGTTAAAGGTATTCCATTAAACGGTTTGAGATCTGAAAGATGAGAAGCGAAACAGCCGTAAACAGCATTAATATAATTTAGTAATTCGAATGGGCGTTCCTTTTGTTTCTTAAAATGACAAATGTTAACCACTACGAATATTTTTCTTTAAAGAACATCAAAATGGTGACTACTACCTTTATATGAAAAGGAACGACAGACTTGACAAAAGAGTGTATATTCTAGATTTAACTGTGATTACTGCTGAATTTCGTCATTCATTTTTCACCTGTAATAATGATTGTTGATCTGTCCGTTGGACTGCATCATGCTGAAGCGGTAATCGTAATTCGAGAAATTGTAGGCGTTTTCGTGGTTTCCAGGACATGTCTGATACGGCACATACGCCGCGATTGGTTCAATCTGTCTCATAAACTCATCTCCAACGCGAGCGTTGTCCGAATTCATGTCATAGGCAAAGTCTCCAACGTGAAGAATCGCATCGATTGTGTTTTTTTGTACTTCGTCCTGAACGAACGGGATTGAATGGCCGTTCACGTTTCCTACGGCAAATATCACGTATGATATATTTACACGCTTTCTGTTGGCAACAGCGAAGTAATCTGCTTATAATTTCTATGTAGACATTTATAGGAAAGAAGCTAATTTTCAGAAATTAACCGAATCAGAAGGACTGTACGCAACGAATTAATCACATCTCTGCTTAACGTGCATTGTTTTACTGCAAAGAATCGAACTAAATAGCTGTTCTAATAGCGGGTGTATTCTTTACGAGACGCTTCGATAGGGTCAAGGAGGTACTTGTTGCGGAACCAAGTACCTGATTTAAGAGTTGGATTGCACATATTCTATACAGATTCAGCGTATAGTCAGTACATTACGGTACATTACATAGTGAGTCGACATTCGAATTGAAAAAAAATTAGCACGTATTTCTACTAAACTTCTTATATATTAAGAATAATTACCTTTCTTTTTACTTGTATGTATATTTAATAAATAACTTTTTCTTATTCATCTTTTTAACTCAAATTTCCATCCATAACACAAAGCTTAATTATCAACTTAGAGCTTTATGCTGCAAAAAATAATTTTGTAGAATCAGGAAAATATCCTGTACATCTCGAGTTCTATGAAGCTTTTATGGTAGCTAACCAAGTTGTACAAGAATAAACATACCGAGATCGCCGTAGACAGCGAGAGTTGGTGCAAATGCACTGTCGTTCCGCTGAGCCTGGAGCCAAAAGACTGGACTCCATCCATCGTCGCTACCCACGTGATAATAATATCGTTGCCCAGGCACTAAACCAGTCATGATTGCTCGATGTATATACATCTGACGTTGCTCGGTCCCACCATCGACGTATTTCGTTGACCAGCCATTCACTTTCATGCTAAACAGTACCGAGCTACTATTCCCTGCGGCACCGTACCTGGCCTGAGGTTTTTTCGTTTGATTAATAGTAAGCCATGTAGCAACCATCTGTGATGGATCCTGTCCAAGTGATAAATGTATTTGCTCGGGTTGAACACGGAGTTCGCTAACTGTTGACGAAATCACGGTGGTCAAGGACATGGCGATAGCCACAAAACCTATCACCAGCCGCACCATTACTTCAATCGTATAGCTATCGGGTAATGTTTAATTCAACAACTGTTGACAAAAGTCAGTGCATTCGATGATGAGGATCGAATAATGAGTTTACCGTTAAGATATCTATATTTACACTAAAAGGCTATCCGGAGAAGATGACAGGTGAAATTCTAATTTCCAAACAATTCAATGGTTGCCTTGTCGAAGGTAACTATAAGCTTCGCGTGCGTTTGTAGATATATAAAGGTTTGTCTCCCGGAAAAACACGTTCAATTAATACACTCTTAGTCTTTATCTACCTTTCTCTTTTAATTTCTCTTTTTGGGGGTAACTCAGTTGCCCAATCGGTTTTAATCGCAGTATTACGTCGATAAAAGACGATTATGGCTAGCAGTGGCGAATGTGTTTTCAACGTCGACAACAAGTGTTTCGTATTGTTAGCTCTAGAAAAGAGAAACGGTACCGTCACTGATGTAGGTACGACGGCAGTGATTGGCATGGCTTTGTAACGGCACCAACCGCAGCAGCAGGAGTAGTGGGAGCGGTGCGTGCCATTCATCGTACTTATAACGATCGCTTAAAGCGAGTATTGTGGCCACTGGACTCCATTAACAGGCGAGACAAAGGCAACAGTAACGCCTATAACGACAACATCACCGAGAAAGACCGCATCTCTGACCGAGCTTTTACCAAAATTGTTTATTGCTTTTTATGTTGCCGTTGTTAATATTATTGTTGCAACAATTTCTGTACTTTTATTTGGCGTTACGCGTATCTCGAGGCGTTCGATTTCGCATGAACCGTCGCATCCCCTCTGTGCGCGGGTATCACAGATCTGCAAATAATTAACTCAATCAACCAACCTTCAACGTAGTAATTAAAGTGAATTTTAAACTGGGCATTCGTTAAGAGCAAGACATCTTAAAGACGCTTATAATAGCATAACATCTATTAGAATATATAATAGTAGTCCTCAATCGAAATCAACGTTTTACACACCTAAAACAAGAACTGCAAAGAATTATCACAAATCGATTACTGGCCTTTAAGTGACTCAACAAACAGTTACCAAGCGTTTATTGATCTAAGTGATCCAGCTTGGTCCAACCAAATCATGTTTGATAACAATAATCATAATAATAGTAGCAATAGCTAAATGTGCATTAATGGTATCGTTGCACCTTAGCTTACCCCAACAGACTGCATATTTATGATATTACTACTCTCTATGCAACTCCATTTCGAATATCGCTTTACACTATCCTAATACAAGGTCGCTTTAGTGTGCCTATTCTGTTTTTTTCGCATCTAGTAGAAACGTCGAAATCCTTGTAGGATATAGCTGCCTTAACGGAACCTATCTATACATTGTTTCTCCAGTTGGATGAAATGAAAGGCCGTTCGGTCTGCTCCAACGCTCATCTTCTCTGCAAATCTGCAAGTTTTTGGTATTTGACGATTTTGCTACACATTCCTTTGGATTTTCGTTAAATAACTTCCTACACGACAAAACATTTCCATATATAACTAAAAGTACGAGAACTACATTTTATAACATTTTCTTGCCTTGAAGATTGTGGATTATACTATATAACGACTTTTTATATGAACTACTTCTGCGCTATACAAACTTGCCAGCACACACACAACACAAATTTAGTACTTATATGTTTAATACTAATATCTAGAGATTTCGTAATAAGACCGCTCCTAATATTACCGTATCGAAATTCAAATATTTTCTTCGTTATAGTCACAATGCATAATACTGCACATTTGAAAACGTTTGTCCTGGCCGACTTTCGGCTTGAAATGTCTCACAATTTTTTGTTTCGGATTGCCTTTGGACACTACTACAACTGCAACTTCGTAATTAGGCAAGCTCCGCCCAAAGTATATCACTCGTACACTTCGCACTATAAGTCCTCTCTATAGAAAGACGTTTTCCACGCAACCACGTACTTGAACACAACATACATAAATATTGGCTGATCTGTCTAGGTCAAGATAAGTAGAAGATTCAAGAATTCAAGTTAACCCAATTTCCATTTTTTCAATCGATATTTTTGTTGAAACACTCGTTGAGATAGTAGTTACATTTTATTGTGCGAAATGCAATCCTAAACAGAAGCAAGAAAATTCTGAAAAGCTTTCATCAAAAAAAAAGGTGTTGAAACGGAGTACACAAGGAGAGACTAAATATTCTTAAAAGTGATCTAGCTGTTTGAAAACAAAAACAGCTGCATTAAATTTTTCTACTTTCTTTTGGTAGAACGTCTAAGCTCCTTGAATTGTACTTGTGGTAGCACAGTAGATAATCTATCAAGCTTAGGGACATGCAGTGGTCTAAATTTGAATCTAAGCGTAGATAGGCTTTGTTTAGTTCTACAGCCAACCGTCTTAAGTTATGCCTAACGGCTGAAGTACGAGACACAAGATTCGGAAAACGACTTCATAGGTACCTTTGAGGTGAAACTCTAATGCTACGTAACGCCGATGATAGAGATAACCCGAACAGGGACTTCATCAGCTTTTCAAATTCTTTGAATTCCTTATATCAGCTCACCTTGAAGTTGCATTTGCCAGAATTTATATTACTATATGCCTTTTTCTGAATATTATAAATTAGCTCCGACAAAATACAGAACTCCGATAATTGCATTTTACGTGACATCCGTTGCATATAATCTCTAGTAAGTTTGTAAACTTAAGCACATCTTTGATTAAACTTTTTGAAACAAACTTCTTGAAATATATTTAAGTAGTTATTTCTTTAAAAAGACAGAAATGTATAATATAGAGTAATTACCTCTTATAATTAATTGATATATAAGAAAGGCTTGGCAGCTTCTTTCGCACAATTTTTAAACCGAAGTCCTCCGTGTAACTGAATGCAGGCGGAGTGGTATCGTTCCTTATAGACTTACCGTCCACTGGCAGATTTATTGTCTGTTTCTTGTGTGTAAATTATATTCCATCACTTACTTTCATCAGGACATCTCGAAAGGCACATGGCCTTTACTAAAATTCGTTGCACACAGTCACGGGAAGTTCCTTACGCCTATTTGTCTGAGTCAATGTCTTGGTAGAGACACTCTCCCCACGTTTTGTCATAGAGTACATCACGACTTACAGGAACGAGAAATAGTTAAATTAAAAAGGAAAAGTAGGCCTACAGTTAATGAAACGCTACTAAACTTTATATGTTATAACTAATGAACGCTAAAATGTTAATGAAAGTTTCCAGTTAAGAAAAAATGAGCTTCCAGTGAGCAAGGAAATATTTAGAGTTAAAGTTAAACTGCACTGCCTGAGAACAGCCTCACTTAGAAGAAGATCAAAGAGATCCGAAAATAACGTTAAAAATCTGCCGAAATTCAAGTGGTTGCCTTTTTATAGGTACTAATTTTAGGTTCTAAAAAATTATTTGCCATCTCGTAGCAAAAACTTATATGAGCATCAACTTCGTATGTGCATTCAGGTTACATAGGCGCATACATAGTAATCGTTTTAAACCGCTTGTTTTTTGCACTATTTTAAAAGCTTATCAAACCCATTCTTATTTCGGGAATAGGTCAGCTTTAAGGTCAATCGCATTAAATGAATAAATAACTTAATTATAAGTTTAATTTTACACTTGGCATTGCAACTGAGCATTGCTGCAGGCGGCTAGTCCTACTACGAAAATTCGAGCGGCTAAGCCTGGTTTTGAACCTAAATGTTTCTTATTTTATGCTCGGTATTACTTCTATGCGTACTTCATGCGGCTTACTCCCAGCATAAAACTATGTGTGTCTACACTCAATCTCTAACCTAAAACATCTCATGTGTCCCTAATTTTAGTATGCAAACACTTCACTTCTATACTGTATGCTGTACCAGCGTCATAAACGAAGTATGTTCTGAATTAAGTACATCACAAAAACATTCGGTTTCGAACCTGGACCACCTTAGCTGGTGGCCTTATGCTTAATAGACACACACGTTGTTCCTGCGCTATCAAGGGCGCAGTAGATATGCCTAATGGAAACGTCTTATCCTCATGCTGTTCGAGCTGAATGGCTTAATGCTTTCAAACAAACTGAATGAATTCATGATATAGATCACTGTGAATGTTGCAGTTATTGAGTTCTAGGATTGTGAGAAGCTTGGTATTTTGATTAATTTAGCATTCTAAAAGTTGCAAATAAATCATCATATTCATCAGCTATATGTATGGCATGCAGCAAAAGATGGTGTGCTCGTCTGGTTAAGCAGCATTTAAATTTATCAATTTACTTATCTTTCTAAATATAATAGTATTAATAATAAATGTTTTTTTTTTTAATATAATTAGATTGTTCATCTTCAATATTCTCAATTCTCAAGACATCAAAGGATGATATAAAGATACTAAATGGCGCCTCTTTTTTTTACACCATGGGCGCTATAAGTCAGTACATGACACACAACCATAACTCACAATGACTCGGTGCACTCCGATACAGTTAATAATTTCAGACTTTATAATATAGTCCATAAATTCTAGATCTAAATAATACGCCTGAAGCGGTTCAAATTTACCGCACGCATAAACGTTGTTTATTCATCGTTATTAAAAAAACAGACTTAAATATTAAGTAAATGAAAATGTCCAGTTATTTGCTTTATATTTATATCTTTCGTACAACATATTACAACCGACGTAATAATAATAAGAATATTACAGAACTATCGCGATCCACCCAAACGGGGTGCATAGTGTTAATTTATAGACTTTCCAACTGCCTACAATTACCTAAGGTCCTGAAATGCAGTATCGAATGATTCAGAAAGTATAGTCGATAGCTTGTCACTTTTTTTTGCCTTTTTCTGGGCTTTCTTAAACGCCGCCTTTAAGGATCGATTCTGACGTAAATTGTTGTACGAAGGGTCATTGATGCTGTCGTCGACTTCCTGAGCTTTGCGCTTTTTCGACGGATTAGCCAAGATTCTCACCAGTGTCCTTGTTCTCTTCTCCTTGCTGGAATCTTCCATTTCTTCAATATCAAAATCTTCTTTTTCATTTTGTTCAGCCTCATCATCTTTTTCGTTCGCCGCATGGGCTTCCATAGCTTCCTCGGAACTGACATCCATTTTAACAGTACTTGATGGCAATACTTGGGGAAGGTTCATCATTACTGACTTATCGGTAAAATCAGAATCAAGTTCAAATTCTTTTGCAAATGTTGACACAATCTGTGTTGATATTAGGGCGTTTTTGTTTTCCTCGGGAGGAACAGTGTAGTATTTTATTTTTCCCGAATTCCAGTCATTGATGATGAGACGGGCGGCAGCGTCTTGATTATAGATGCCACCTCGGCCAATAAAGCCACGAGCTTTAGCAATATGAGCCATAAATTCTTCCCCGTTCACGTAGTCCTCCTTAATTTTATACTGCAGCATCAATTGTTCCTTGTTTGCTCTAGATATTATTTCGAGGGCTGGCGTAACCGGATCGGCTAAGGCTTCTACTCTGCAAGCATTTCTCAGAGCTGCTCCAGTTGAATCAGATTTATCGAAGATGACTCCGGGTGAATCAATCAGTTGAACATGTTTGTCTAAAGTCACCTCTTGTGCCAGTCTAGTCAGGCCAGGGGTGGCTCCCGTTAGGCAGGCTTTGGTCCTTTTTAAACTATTGATAACGCTACTTTTCCCAACGTTGGGGAAACCTACAACGCCTACCTTGATACTTATCTTAATGTCCTTATTTCGGCAATAATTGCCCAAAATTTTCATTAAGTGCTGAGCGCCGAGACAGCGTTTGTTCGATATTACTTCATCCTCGTATAGTTCTTGTATGTTGATTCCACGGTTTTGTGAAAGCTGGTTCCGCTGATTTTGCGTCGATGCCTTAAACGGCAAAGTGGGAAACTCTTTTCGTAAAAATATCAGCCATGCTTTAAGGTTGTCTGCAGGAATAAGGTCGCACTTGTTTAATAACAATAGTAGCCTCTTGCCAGTTCCCAACACAGTCTTTTCGACTTCCGCACTACGAGTACCCATTGGATCACGAGCGTCCAAAACTTGCACAATGATATCCGACTTTTCAATTACTTTGTTTACCTCTTGTACGAATGAATGAGCTGTATTACCAGCCTTTTCAACTAGGACCCGGCAGTTGTCAGTGTCAATTGTCTCGTACTCTTTGAATTTCTCCTGTTGTCGCCGAGCTTTAGCTTCCATGTGACGAAGACGCTTTTCCTCATCAATTCGTGCTTTTACCTCGACTGCCTCCTGCATAATTCGTTCCTGCCATGTAGACAATTAATCAAACAAAAAGGAAATATATATTAGATAGGACTGATTACTAAACGGTGTTTTAAACCATTGGAGAAAAGAGAATTGTATTTGTTCTCTGCTAAAATAAGCAATGCGGTCTAATTAAGCACAACTTTAACATGAGTTATGCATACACAGGTAAATCGTTTTTGATAATATATAAGACTCAGAACTTTTCAAACGCACTTTCATATTTTGAGCTGACTCCCAGCTGCCTTCAAAGCCACTTGTGTGCAATGCCTCAGTAAACAGACATGAGGGACTTTGCTGGACTTGCCTAGGTCTTCCGCAAGAACTGTACACTAAGCCTACCTTGAAAGGTGCGCAGTTAGGAACTCGAAGATCTTTGTTCGGATTTCGCGACTTAATTGGATTACGACGGGCGTCTCTTTTACGCTTACGTTCGCGCTCTCTTTGTTTCTTCTCCACCCGATAGCGATGCGCACATGGTATACGCTTACTTTTGCGCTGTTTAATTTTCATTCTACAATTATTAACATATATAAACAAACAGCCAAGTTTTAATAATAATTAGTGCATGTTTTTTAAAGCTGCGGATCCCGCCGTATGAAAGACCCCTAAAAGGTATTAATTTCACAAGCCTGCAGGCTCCAAACGAAACTCTAGTGGAAAAAGTACAACCAAAGATGGCACTCGTTTCAGATGTCGAGAGAATTCAAAGCTAATATCCCTTTCGTTTCTTAATCTTTGACAGTGTATATTCATGTCATTTATGAAAAAAACGTTTTTCAGATGCGTCACGTTTACAAAAAAATACTCTTTTTTTTATACTCAAACACATTACGATTTTTGGATTTTTCAGAATTTGTTGTTTTGTTAATTAAAACGATTCTATAACTTATGAATCATATCTTCTGATATATATAATAGCACTTAATATTGTTCGCTGTTAAATTAATGATAATTCAGTTTGTTATTTACCATCGAGTACTTGCAACTGCGTAAAACGAAACACACTGAAAAGTAATAACTGATAGCGGGTGGTCATCATTTGAAAACTATTGCCGTTTACTAGCTCCGCAACCACAGTTAATTATATTCCCAAATAAACTGGAAATCGTTGTCTAGTGACGGTCACAAGGTTGTACAATTACCTTTAGCTGTTAGTATAATTTGGTGATCCCACAGGTAAAGAAATGCCAGATATCGTTCCGCAGATGTCGTGTCCTTACGTTCAATCAGTAGCCGTAGCGATTCGTTCGATTCGTTACCACGTGTGTTGAGAGCGCCGCTGTACAAGGATATAAATATTTTTGTAGAGACTGGCGGGCAGCTTCAAATTCAGACAACACATATTCATAATGTCTTATCATTTTTTTACTTCTGTGAGATAACAGCAATAGGAAACCCAATTAAGTCACGGTTCGTTTAACTAACGTCGCTTCAACATAGATTATAGTTTGACAGTGTTTGTTATGAAAGTACGTATGCAAAATTTGCACTGTATTGCATGAAAAGCTTACAGGATATCAATAACTAAATAAAATGGATACAAAATAAAATATTTATTGCCTTGCTTAAAATGCCGTAAGCGACGTTCGTGACTCTGATGTAACTGTAACCATTTATAATGCGTGACACATGAATAGATTACAAGTAAATGAAAACACTTTATATTAGTGAAATAATTGTTTCCCTTGTATCTTTTGAACAGTGAGAGAGCAAAAATTTAAAAGATGATTGAAAAATGTAGACAATAACTCCAAAAGATACAAAACTATTTCTCTCATATTTGCCTTTTCTATATAT
>NW_019214289.1:74903-85249 GCF_002532875.2 Varroa jacobsoni
CTTTTTTTTAAATTTATTCATATATATTTTTTCAATTTATATATTTATTTTATTTAATATATATTTTTTATTTCTATTATTACTGTAGGTAGACATATATATGGGTTCAGGAGACATTTTGTAGTAGTAATGAATATTTTCAAATTCTATGTCAGTTAGCAACCAGCCTTTTAATAGAAACCCTAGAAACAAATAAATTATGCAAACTGGAAGGAATTCGAAAATTTCTATGAAGAATAATGAAATCTGGGTAAACTCAAAATCAG
The DNA here is from genome assembly GCF_002532875.2 of Varroa jacobsoni. Classification (NCBI taxonomy): domain Eukaryota; kingdom Metazoa; phylum Arthropoda; class Arachnida; order Mesostigmata; family Varroidae; genus Varroa; species Varroa jacobsoni. The sequence continues at coordinate 75,170 of NW_019214289.1, forward strand.
GTTTATCATTAACTGGTGCAAGGGGTGTAAGGCAGGTACACCTCGTATCTAGTAATTGCTTTTATATATAACTTATATACCTATTGTGTAAATATTTACTTGTGTGTGTAAGTGTCATCCCATAATCGACTTTTATTCATCTTTGTTCAGTATAATGCTAGTAAAGAACTTTTTACGCAGCTAATTTATTTATTACGTTATTTCAATTCTATCGCAAATAATAAAATCCTTTCTTCTGTCGGTAGGATTTTGTACGCCAGAAGATTTCTTCTCCCATTCGAGGGTTAGACAAAGGTGGAAAAACGACAAAAGTGTAAATTCAAATGACTCGACCCAAATTCAATTCCTCGTTAGTGGATAATGCTCATATATATAACAATTGAGTACTATTTTATTTTTATTTTAGATAACTCTACCTCGTAGAATTTTCTAGCGTTTCCTGGAATCATTTTCCAGTTGGAGTATCGCGACTCTCACAGTAGACTCAATAGACACAGTATGTGAATAGTAGTAAAACGGCAGGAGTTATTTTCGTCAAGCTGAAGAGGACATCCAAAAAATCTTCCAATCGAAAAAGAATCTATGGTTGGTGCGTACATAACCGTAAAAGAAATTTTTTCTTTCTTCCTTGGCAGTTTTATTATAAGTTCTTCACATATTTGCACATGTATGTTGTTATTATTTGTTCGTAATAAATATTCTTCAATAACATTTTGTATTAACGGAGCTTATTTATTTCAAATTCTTGCTACCCGTTATAATGTGCGTCCGTACCTAAGCTATTAACAAAAATAATGAGATATACGGATATTCGCCCATCTACACAGGCTTTACGGCCTCCCCCATTTTATTTATTGTAGGAATCTATGTGCTTTTTGTAGAGAGCTCTATATATATTTCTATAGATTGCTCTATAGAGAGCAAGCTGTGCATTCTGTTTTTTATTGTTATCTTTGTTATTTACCCATAGTGTTTCTATCTGTTGAACACAGATTATAGTACCAGTTATTAGCGTACAAAGTATTAAAAACTGTCAGAATGAGCAATAACCCGGCCTTTTCCCCTTCTATTCCTGTTGTCGCGAATTTTTCGGTTGGTTCCGTGCGCAGTGTGCGCCTCATCGAATCTCGTCTTCTCGGGTGAGCGGAGATCGCTTTAAACAAAACGTGGACAAACAATTACAGCCGCGAAAATTTCATAGTGGGCTCACCTGTTACTCGTGTGGACCTTCGATAGCCGTCCGTTGATGCACTCCGGCTTTTTTCGTTCATTTAGCCTTATTGTGCCTTTACATTGCCTGATTACTGGGCTGGTACCGCTAACAAGATATGATCTTTCTCTTTTGAATCACATGCTTGATTTACATAGGCGGTTATTACGTAAATATGTGATTAGTAAATAAATGCAGCTATTGATGACGAGCTAGTTGGCCGGTCCGTCTGAGATCTAAGTACATCAGCTTAGTGAAAATATTTAAAGTCACTTGGAATTAAGTCCGTGCTGTTCGCAGCTTTAACAACGGTGTGCGCTATGCAAATTCATTGTCCCGCAAGGAAAGGGTCTTTTACGTTGGATCAGAGAGGGTTGATCGCCTATGCGCCACTATCTTTCAGTGTCCATCCTTTAGCTCTACCGCATGATACACGCACACCACTCATGCAGGTTATCTGTATCGCTATGGGTGCGCAATCTGGCACATTCACAAACAGAGAGACAAGACGGGTTTAGCGGACTGTCGGCGGCAGCGATGACGACGGCGGCAGCAAAGGCAACCAAGAGTGACTGCGATCAAACAGAAATATTAGGACAACTCTTTAGCCTACAGAGATGACTGTTACTAACGTTTTGACGGTCCGTGTTGCCAGTACTTCAAATTGTCGGACCAATCCTGAATAAATCGTGAGCAACTGGTTATTCTCCTGGAGTGCCTACCTATAGTGCGCAGAACTGTTACATACAACAACGGCGAACTGGCGCTGTTAATGCTGCTGGGCAACTGCCGGTACATTGACCTTGGTGCGCAATTCGTGCTTTTCCGGTCTAAACGACTTACTGATGCTGTTTTGCTTACGGTAAGCTGTCGAGAAGACCAATAGTCTTACTCTAAACAAAAGCCGTTTTATGAGCGAGTAATGCGCTTAAGTGTTTTAAGGTTCAGTGTGATGAACCTTACAAATTGACGCAATCATTATCGTCATGATTAGTATGCTTTATTCAGTCGAAATGTGAATCACAGTACAGTATAGCGAAGAAAGATATTACTTCATGTAACCGCAATTAATATTAGGCAACAACATTGCAGCTGTACACGTCTATCGGACGACGTTAATGTTGGCTGAGTGCTATCTGGTCGCTTATGACTTGATTGCCCCACAGGAGGAATAGAGGAAGGTACGGCGATCAGCTGAAACTGTGTAGTACCTGATAATTTTGGCCTGCTTTGTGGGATGGCGGACCGTAACCTCGCAACTGGGGGTCAGCCCCTGGTTAAAATAGGTCATTACATCCTAGGTGAGACTCTAGGAGTTGGCACATTTGGAAAGGTTAAAAGTGAGTACTTTCATAGTTCTTTATTTACACGAAATGTTGATAATATTAATCCTTCTTTATCTTCTAAAAGGAAAGTGCAAAACTTGAAGTGAAATCTTTTGTACTTTAACAGGTTTATAATATTTATTCGTTTATTCAGATCAAATAAATGATCGTGAACAGAAAATATCAAGTAGCTTGATAATAAGAAGCTTCTTCTGATATCAGTCTTTGTTGTTATGTGCGCTTGTTTGTTTGTGCAACAAGATCAACTTGCTGTAGACTTTCATTTGACAATGTGAGAACCTGAAAATTTAAGGTTTTAGACCTTGAAGACGATGTATCAGGAGCACGCGAATAATTGACAGTTAGAATCAAGGCAGTAGATGTATGGCGCTAATAATAATAATAACAACCAGTTTGTAATATCTCAGCTTTTTGTATTGTGCAAGATAAAAATACGTAGTAACGGTTCAAATTTACAATAGCGATGATATTATCATGTCTGTGGAAACAACGATTCGAGGTAGAAACGTGGTCTTTATTTATCAGTCAGTCCACGGTGCTTGTTTTAGTCGTGTGTCTTGCTGTTGTTTCTGGTAGAAGATAAGAAACGACATGCAGTGATTAATAGAGCGTTCGAAATATACAACCGGTCTACGTGTGCAATAGCCAATAATTTCACTCTATAAGCCTTCAAGAAACACGGAAACTGATGAAAGAGATCAGCATATCGCTCAAAGCAAATAGCCAAGTCCTCATTTTTACCCCCTGCTGGAAAAAAAGTGGTAAAGTTGAAGCAGTAGTAGCTGATAAATAAACCTATTTTTTAAGTTAAATGCAGCTGGGTAACTCAGTAAATTATGATATTAATACATCGATACTACTATGTATACTTTTCGGACTCTGTCGTAAAATAGCATATCTATAAAAACTTTGTTCCATAGCAGCCTGCATTACGTTCATGCAGAATGCTCGCAGAAAGCATAGTAATGCTCATCAAAGTTGATGACGTAAGGTTGTTACCATAATAAGCCATGCATGCACAACAATGTTAACAATGTTAAAATACAAGTTCGAGGTAGAGCGTGTTTTGCTGCAGTTCTTGCACTTGTAAATTTATTATTAAAGTAAATTATTTGTTCTATACATTTGTCATATGATAAATTATATAAAGAAAATTATTTTCACAACGAACATGGCAATGAATTACTCGCATTTACGGTATTAGCAAACATTTAATTACGACGTATGACCACGTATTATGAAATCCCTTACATTGTTACTCCACGCCTCTTATTTTTTGCGTTTGTTTGCCCGAAAAAAACACCGTTATTACCAATACTGCCTAATATATATATATTGGGCAGTATTGTATATATATATATTGTACCTTTATATCGTATAGATATAAAATGAAAATCTTCAACTATCGATCAGTTTTTTAACTCGTTAAAAAATGGTAATACTGTAATATTTATTTTTGGCTTTGTTTTTTCTAGTTTTTCGTTTGGCTTTATAACAAGTGTTTGGTAGCTATCTTCCGGTCTTTCTGATTTTAAAAGGCGGTCTCGCGAATCTACATTTTCGTACTCGATACAACTTAGGTTCCAATGAAAGAAAATATTACCTGACCTGTGCTACAACAAGTGAATAACGTTATTTAGGGCAAAGCCCTAAAAGCATTTGAACGCAAAGGTAAACTATATTTATACCAATTATATAGGTTTACATTGTTAACAGGACTGAAAGGAGCGATCCTGGTTTCCTTCAATTAACTTTAGTGTACTACTATTCGCTCTAGTGTTTACATCGTACGCCATACTTACGCTGGTTTGCCTCGGCAGCTTGCTGAACTACGTTATCAGTCAAACAACGTAATGCAAATAATAGAGATTTTTTTCGAGCAGAGAAACTAATCATGACTATGTATGTGAACATTTCAAACCAGATGGAATGAGACGAAAATGATACTTCCGTAGATAGAAAACGATCACCCAGTTCGCGTGAAACGGATCGGTACGTTATGATTTAATGTTCGTTTGCGATTGACTGCAAAGAACGAATGCGAAGTTTTGATCAAACTACGTTTGAAGACAGGGCTTCCTTCCATTTTGCTGATGTATGTTTTGCGTGTAAATGCTTTCCTTTATCGTTAGTTATAGTAGTCGTGCTTCACATATAGGGAAACTTGGCGGTTAGTGCTGCTCAACCTGTGGAGGTGACGAAGTACACTGGCGTTAGAGCCATTGGGTTACTCTCACTAGTCGAGTTTTAACGGTAGCAAAACGACGCAGTATTATATTAAGAGAGTTTTTCAGTTAAACCGATGTTTCCCAGACATGTCACACTTATCATAAGCAGCTCTACGCATAATAAAAAATATGAAGATCGTTCTATATATGTATATTTACAAACGATCTTGAAAACATTTCATATTTAGTGCATATGTACAGCACGTATTAAGTGGCGTTTCTTACATTTGAAAAGAAACCTGTCTACGGATCCTCGAAAAGTTTACCGAGGCTCTATAATGCTCATGGAAAGGACATCGTAACTATCAATATTTAGAGATATCTAGGATTTATCTGTTTACATTTTTGAGTTCCATAATAACTGCCAGCTAATTATTAAGTATTCGTAGACAACGACTTTTTTACACTCCTACTTGTGTCGTTTGCAGCTGCTAAGCACCAACTGACTGGCCACAAAGTGGCGGTGAAGATCCTCAACCGACAGAAGATAAAAAATCTGGATGTTGTTGGAAAGATCCGAAGAGAGATACAGAATCTCAAACTCTTTAGACATCCACACATTATTAAACTGTACGTATAGCCCAAAAAGTGTAAAAATAAACGAACTCTTTATAAGCGATCGTACAATTTATAGCTGATAAACTATGCATGTCAGCGACGCACCGCAAGGGTACACGCGACACATACTTTTAGTTAACCAGATACTCTGGTTAATCCTGGGAAACAAATCATTTCTAGCCTATTTGACCACATGCTCACTTTAGTCGGCTTAGCTAAGACAGCTCGGCTTTTGACTGGAAGACTTAGGAGTTGTTGCTTCAGACTTGTATGAACCTGTGTAGTCTATCTGAGAGATAAGGAATTATTACTAGAAGTCGCGTGATTCTCAAACTGTTCTTTTGTAAAGACTTCAACAATCTCAATTCCAACGGTTCGATCACAACGTTACTCAGCTTCCTTCTGCTTTTTTTACTGGTAACCATCTGTTAATATCTAGTTATCATCTATCACTTATCCTGTCTAAACTGACTTATTTCTAGTTAAAAAGTCCTTGCTGTTAATATTGAGATTATAAATATTGATTTTCTAGTATCATACTTGGATACGTAAGCAAATTATATTTGTATACCTACGCTGGAAGCTCTTGATTTAGTTTAAAATTGAGTATTAACAAGTAAAATAAATAGCAGCGTTTTAATTGTCATCTCATCCGTTATTAAATATGGTCAATGAAATCTAGATAATGCAGAGTATAACAAAGGTTGAACTCGTTTTGGTTATCTGTTACGTTGCTTTCGTCATCTACCGGGAGCGTGATTTAGTTAAAAAGAGCTACACAAATTTATTTTTTATTGACATTATAGCTACCAGGTGATCTCGACGCCGACCGACATCTTCATGATAATGGAATATGTTTCTGGTGGAGAGTTATTTGACTACATCGTTAAACACGGAAAGCTCAAGGAAAGTGAAGCGCGCCGTTTCTTCCAGCAAATCATCTCAGGCGTCGATTACTGTCACCGACATATGGTGGTTCACAGAGATCTTAAACCTGAAAATTTACTTCTAGGTTAGTATCTATTTCGCTTTATACCTTTCGTCACAAATGTATTTGTTGTTGGGCTCAGTGGACGTTTACAAACATGTACATTATGATGAATTTGCATTAAGCAACAACCCTGGTCCTTTACCTCGAAGAAAGCTGACGCTTTTGGAAAACAATTGTTTCTGTGTTTGACAAAAGTATAGAGATATGCCTCTAGTGAATGTCAAGGCACTAGCAGGCACGCATTCCTTATTCACTTACAATTACTGCATAATGACTTTGTATTATTCAACAATAATTCAGATCAGGCGTTGAACGTGAAAATTGCTGATTTCGGTCTGTCAAATATGATGATGGATGGAGAGTTCCTACGAACATCGTGTGGGTCACCCAACTATGCCGCGCCAGAGGTGATCTCGGGAAAATTGTACGCCGGACCTGAAGTTGACATTTGGTCATGCGGGATCATTCTCTACGCGCTACTTTGTGGAACGCTTCCCTTTGACGATGAACACGTACCTACTCTATTTAGAAAAATTAAATGTAAGACTTTTGTTCGTCCCGTAAGTGAACATGGGTGAGAGTAAAAAATATATAAACGTGAAATATGTTTTCTGAAGACTCACGTCTACCAGGAACTCTCTTCATTCACTCGCGTGGTCACAAAATCTCTGAAGCTCTGTAATGCTTTTAAGATGTTTATATTTCGAGTAGTATGTCTGGTATTCCGTTAGGCATTCCATCAGATGGCTGGCTCCCAGCACGACACAAACCGTATGTCTAAGCCCTGGTACGAATCTAGACCACAACACATCCCTAAGATTAGCATCTAAATACGTTATTCGTTAAGCTATCACTAAGACATGCTTCTATAATCAATGCCCATAGAACCACCCTTTTCCGTTCATCTTCGTTTTTATTTATTCTCACAACACTAACATGGCGCTATATGTTATTATAATATATAAGAGCAAACTGTTACCAAAAGGCCACCGATTCGCACGTCTATTAAGCAAACTTCGATTTCATAAAGTGGAAAGTTACTGCTAAGAAATTTTTTTCAAATTAGAATATCAAAACATGCTTCAACAAAAGAAGTTATAGTTATCAATAATAAACTCGAACACATGTGTCTCTTATGAGTCTTGCAATATTTATAATGAAGATGTGATTACTGTAACGCATCTATTTCATTTATAGCGGGGATTTTTCCAATTCCGGATTATTTGCACAAGTCTGTCGTATCGCTACTGATCCATATGCTTCAAGTGGATCCGATGAAACGCGCTACAATGGAGGATATTAAGGCTCACGATTGGTTTAAAAGAGAACTTCCTGCTTATCTTTTTCCACCGCCAAACGAAACTGACGCATCCATTGTTGACATTGATGCTGTACAGGTGAGTATAGGTATTTCCAAAGTTGCGGCGCCGCGCTTCTTGCCTTGTCGCTCATTTCCCGTGTTTAATAGGTTGAAACAGATTTCTTGTTTGCGTATAGTTTATAAAAAATTTGTTACCTCTGCTAATTGGAGTATAGATGTTTGATATATAAACGAAGAGCCATCGGCGTGTATCGGACGGACGTGGATTTTTAGCTGCATAGATTTAGCAATGTTTCGCGTTAAAATTATTTATCCCATTTCAGGTGGTGTGTGAAAAATTCAGTGTTGTCCAACAAGAGGTTCATGGGGCCTTGCTAAGTGGCAATCCGCACGACCAGTTAGCCATCGCATATAACTTGGTTGTGGACAACAAACGCATCGAGGACGAAACAGCTAAATTAGAGATTAAGGACTTTTACGTCGCTTCCAGCCCCCCGCCGTTATCGAGCAGTTTGGAGAGCCCTTCTCGGGGTGTACTTGGACATGTTCATCCCGAAAGGGTTCCCCGTGCGCGCCTGTTGAGTCCGGGGGGCCAGGAGCGAGAAGGGCGCGCAGCTGGAGCAAGCGGCGCGATGGCAGCCAGCACAGCCGGCCCTAAACCACCTCACAAGAGAGCCAAATGGCACCTCGGAATTCGCTCGCAGTCAAAGCCACACGACATTATGAACGAGGTCTACCGCGCAATGAAAGCACTTGATTTTGTAAGTACTAACAGCATAATCATTTTTATCATATTTACTGTACTACAAATTGTGCATAAAAACATAGGTAAAAACTAAAGCTGGCTTCAACCAATTACCGAATTTTCCTGAGCATAAAGTTGCTATCCTTACCGTTACCGTGCTGACAATAATATCTCAAGAGTAATCCCTTTTGCGAATTTTTCGCACTCTTAATCTCACGCTGTCTTGAAGATTCATCTCGGTTGTATTGATTTGTGCAGTAACTTTTACTATGAGCTGTACTTATACATTGCGATAGTTGCAGCTGTTAACTATTTTTTATGTTTTTAATAAAATAGTTTTACATTATTGGGTGAACAAAGAATACAGGATTTTAAACCTACCATCTGCTAACTGCTCATAAAATGACATGGAGAACTATATATAAGACCATGTTTCAGCCCTACATAGAGGGCTCTTGGCTTTTACCTGATTACACATTAAATTATTATTATGAAATAAAAACGTATATATGCTACATTTAAGGATACTAACTGATGATAATTAATTGCCCGCTCTCTGATAAACTCGTTGGTATCTTTCATGTTTTTTCTATTTGTTCTATTATAGCGGGCTAGGTGTATTTAACCTGTTGCTCCTGTTAACGCCATTTTAGGAGTGGAAAGTGGTAAACCCATTCCATGTTCGTGTGCGCCGTAAGAATTTGCCCAGTGGACGCCTCGCCAAGATGAGCCTGCAGTTGTATCAGGTTGAATATAAGAGTTATCTGCTGGACTTCAAGTCTTTACCGTACGCCGAAGACCAGTCGCAAGACCCAAGCGTGGCAGAAACCAGCCTGCATAGTTACCACAACACGATGGAGTTCTTCGAGATGTGCGCGGCTCTCATTACTCAACTGGCGCGCTGAGACGTACTGCAGCCGGATGGAAGCAGCCAAATAGAAATAAATGAACACCATGATGGCGGCGAATGAATCGTGCTAGTCATATAAAAATAAGGTGTTGCTAACAAAAATAATAGCTTCGAAGACGTTGCGAGCACTAATGAGTGTAGCTGCGGAAAAATAGCAGTTCGACAGATTTATATGACAGAATCCATTTCAATTACTAATCCTTGCTTCGCTTTTACACCCACGACGACCACCTCTGGCGCCGAATTCAGGTGTCGCGTACGGCCATGTTTCCAAATAAACCCCACTTGATCCCCGTGGTCAGTTTATATCTTCGCTGTGTCCATCGATGACAATGTTGGGCTGCTGCTACTACTAATGAACCTCGCAGCCTTCGAGCTTATAACACGTTGACGACAACAACAGCCCGATTATCAGAATGTGAAGTCAACCATCCGTTTATGGCAGACGTCTCGGCATAAAACGCTGCAGCTCTCTGAGCGGGGGTTATATCTGTGGTAATATAATTCCGCATGCTATATAGGCATACATTTACACATATGTCGTATACGTATTGGAAAGGAAAATACTTTACCATTTGGCTAAAAATGACGTATGTCAGACGCGTCTATGCCGATTTGCACTCGAGAGGTCGAGGTCACGAGGCGTTCTAGAGCTCTGGTGTACGATTTTAATTTTTTTTTGTTAGGTGGTAACCGCTTATTTGGCTCTACCTGTTGTAGACATGCATGTAGGCAACGGATTTCTCTGGTGATGCTAAATACTAACAATAT